>NW_006263463.1:92719-96784 GCF_000469605.1 Apis dorsata
GAGCGACATATTTTCTCCAGGATGCATCCACGACGTCGTTATTTCCCAATTGACAGGAGTTGACGAGAACACCTGTATTTTCATCGTTGTGCCGCATTCAGGATGACGTTAAAATCGCCGACCATGAAATTACTCGCCGCGCTAGAAACGTGAGTTTCGAAGCCAAAGAAGGAGAATAGCTTTTTTTCTCTTTCTCTTTTCCTTTCTTCTTCTTCTTCTTTTTTTTTTTTTTTTTCGTTTCTGCTTTGCTTCTCTATCATCGTAGCTAATAATAAGTGCTCCGTTTCACGGGATAAGATGGGTAAAAATGAAACGATTAGAACGGTGGAGTAGGATGGGAATTTAAAGCGAACTCTTGAACACTTCTTTTTTTCTCTCTTTCTAGATTTTTATTTGGAGGATATTCATTTTCTTTCAGTTGAATCGGATGAGTAATGGAGAATGGTGAATCGGTTTTAATAGGGAATTTTTTTTCCCCTCCTTTCCGTGAAATGACGTGATTCCAAGTTTCTTAATACCTTTTATATTACCTCTTACAAGGTATTCGATTCTGTGAAATAAGTTTATGTAATGAGATTAAATGTATAGTACTTACGATGTAGGATAATGATATATTATTTTTTAATTTTATGCTTGTAATAGATGAAAGATAAAGGGAATTTGAGAAAAATTGTATTTTATTGATTTTAAATTATTTATCTTTACTAGATAGCATATATATAACAATATGATTATAATAAATACACTTTGAATAAATATTTAAAGAAGAGAGAAAATGTTATCATTCCATTCGACTTTGAGAAACAATCATACAAACTAAAATTACTTTGAAAAGATTTTGTATATACATCATAAAGATGATTTATCATCATTAATAACATAAACAAACCTCGAATAACTAAAGAACCAAACGAAGAATGAATTTTATTTATTTCTCAAAAGAGACTATCGTTCGAATATAATAGCAAATTTAAGAAAGAAAAGAAAACAGATTATCTTGATTTACAAAAAGAAATGGAATCAACTTTTCGATTTAAAAATCTCTAGAAACCTTTCAGACGGAATAAAAGAGGAACGAAGGGAGAGAACGAGGTTAGAAACTTCTAATGAAGATTTATTCGACGCAGCTTAAATACACCCGGCGCCAATTAATCGCGCCTTATGAACCGTTCAGCGATAAACTTTCCATTCCTATTTTCGAGTATTTTCCTCGAAAAGATCCTCGAAAAGTATCAAATATATCATATCACATCCAATAGCAAACGTGTTTAAAAACATAAAGAATCGGATAGAGTTTAAACGTACAGAGTTTAATCGAGCATGATTAATACAGTTAACATTCAACTATCATTGAGAAAATTCCTGTTTCTCCATCTCGTACTAAATCGAAACGAAACGCATCGATGGCTTGGAAGCGTCGAGCGAAGATTTTCAGGGTTCGTTGCTCCGTGGGAAAACGTGTTCAACCTTTTAACAAAGGGAAATTTGCAATGGGAATGTCTTTGATCTTCTGCCCGTGGTACCACGCTTTCCACGTTTTTCTTTTTTTCCCTCGATACGTGAAGCGACTCGATACAGCGTGTTGACTTTGCCCACCAAATGGATTAACATAATTGTAGAATGTAGTTATAATTTTTTTGAAAATAGGATTAGATATGATTTTCGTGTATAATGATAGGAAATACGTGGTAGTTTTTTTCAAGAAAAGAAAATGAATTAATTAATTAAACGATTGGAGTATGATAATTTGTAAGCAAATAGAAAATTTTACCAAATATATTACCAAAATTTGGATACATGCAATTGTTCATAGCGAGCAATGGAATCAAATAATAATTGATAATAATAGATGATTTAATAATATAAATATCGCATTTGATTAAAACTGATAAAATAAAGAAGACCGATATAAATAAAAAGAATATCATATTTTTAATGAGATGTGATTTTTTTTTATCTCGTTTCTAAATATATACTTGTACGTACTTTCGAGAATGTAAAAGATAAAATAGTATTTAACAATTTCCATGACATTAGAATACGTTCAGCTACTCTATTTCAATTCTAATTTTATAATGATATATCTTGCCATAAACACAATCACGTTCCATTCCTATGGCTCACTATTGGCTTTCTATTTATCGATCATCAGCCTTTCAAGATTGTAGCTCATTGTCAGTAATAATTCACGTTTGACTTATAGTCCTGCTTTATCAATTTCTCGCTATATACTATACGACGTATGAGCATTGACCGGGTCAAACTTGAAGATCTAAGAATCTATTAATCCTCTATGATTAATCCTCTATGATCGATTATGATTGAATCATTTCGGATTCGAGCATCGAACAAAAAGGAAAAACGAAACTTTAACTTTCAATTGTTTTAACAGAATCTCTCTTGCAAAATTCTCATCTAATGAAACTATTTTTGAAAAGAAAATAATATATCAAATTTTCAAAATGTTTTTTGTATGTAAAGAAAAATAATAGATAGCTAATATTCAATAATCATAAAAATACGAAAGAGTTTATATGGCGAATAAAGAGAAAGAATGCGATGAGATAGTTTTACACTTTTTGAAGAATTTTCGCTATTTTTTAAAAGGAATCGAAAGGAAAACAACTCGTGAAGTTGCTCTTTATCAATTCCCTTCTGCAAGGTAAAGAATCTTCGTGAACGAATATTCAAACAAATATTCGAGGAAATACAACGAACAATTAACAGTGGATTGTAAATAAAAATTTCGAATCGATACTTTTGGCCCTTTAACCTCTATCGTGCTTTGTGCTCGTGTTTCCTTCACGGTACCCGTATTTATTGAAAGTTTCGGCTGAATAAAGAGAACTAAAATGAGTCGTCTCGTGTACTTTGAAGAGGAGAAGATAAACATGTAACAGGAAAATAAGAGACTAAGTTGATTTTCTTAAGTTTTTTTTATCGAGAGAATTAACGAACAACGAATCGATATTGAAATCAATACTGAATTTTATGAGTTAATTTCGATTGATTAAATTGTCGATTTAATTTTGTGATAATAGATGTGCAGATATAATTTGATGAAAGAACATGAATTGATGCATTCATCTGTTATCCTTTATGAAATAATCGATCAATAAGTCAATAAACTAATTTTATTTATAAATTTTGACAATTACCCTTGATTGATTTTGGATAGACAGATTTTAATTGATTAAAATGGTTGAAAATATTAATTCTCGTTTTTTGATAAGAGAAGAGCATTTAAAAATGCAATTTATATAATAACTGCGATAAAAAAATTTGTTTCGACACATAATTAAGAAGTTGATTATTATAAAACTCTTTAATGAGTTTCATGTAAAATTTAATTAAAAAAAACTAATTTAAAAATTTAATCTTTCGAGTAGCAGAATCACGGTAGCGAAATTAATTTTTCTTTTCCTCTTCCCGCATAAATTTAGCAAAAAGTTTTCATGACTTAATTATTATAATATACTATGATATAATACGATATTTATTTATTTATTTATTATACAAAACAGCTCACGAACATTTAAAATTTCAATATTAAATTATATAGAATAGATAAAATATATGCTTTCATATTAGAATTATAAATCAAAATTTACACTTGAAAGCAATAGATAATAATTCTATTATCATATCTCGTACGTAATAAATTATTTATTATAAATTTATATCTCTGTACACATCTATCAGACCATTGCATTCATACAAAGTTCCAAATGGAACTTCAATTTTTCATATATAACATGAAAAGGAATTAAAAATATTCTCATTAAAACCCATTCAGAAAATAGAGCAAACTATGCCATTGAAGTCACTTTTTGAATTATCTCGATATCTCAATCGGTTGCCGAGATATAAAGACTCAAAGTGTCCATAGCGCTTAAGACGGTACAAAGATTATGAATGGGTCCGCGACCCACTGACCTACTTATTTTTCCAGGAAATGCATACTATGCATTTCTAGGAATCGCGTCTGCCGCTTGTCTGCAATTTGGGATAGGTCAGCGAGTCGAGGCGGGAGCGAGAGGTCCGAGTAAGCGACAAGGACGAAGA
>NW_006263463.1:97232-112419 GCF_000469605.1 Apis dorsata
TTTTTCCTAATTTTAATCGAGTTTTTAAGGCGAATTAGATGATAAATATTTCATTTCTGAAAGAAATTACCAATTTGTAATAATATTTAATTAATAATAATCGAAAAAATAAAGTTAAAAACGTAATTTCTCTATTCTTAATTTTTGTCCCGAAAATTTAAATATTTCTGAGTAAGTAAAACTGATATATTCGTAAAAGCATACGAGTGATTGAAAATCGCCGCATTGAAGTCTATAAAATGCACTATGTGGATAACAGTTTGTGGTGCAAAGTATATAGAGGAAAAACGTAGAAAGAATAAATCATACGACGAATAATCAAGATACACGTGTGCACGTGTCACAGTCAATGACAGCACTGCTCGAAAGATCAAGCGGTACATTAACGAGAGTACTTTCGTGATAAAGTATTTAACATAGGTTCGTAGGTTGCAGGCGATAGAACGTTTAACTGGATGCATCTAAATGCAGTCTATGCATATCCTTGTCTATGTACATGCATAAGTCTGATATGCATACTGGCTGGTTAGTTCAGTAATAATTTCTTATTAAACCAAGAATCATCCATTTCAATCGCTTTCTCAATATATATATATTCGAATACTTACAATTTCAATTACTCTAATGAACGAATCTTTATATTTTCTTACAAAAATTCTACAATTTTTATCGAACAGATTTAGATTTTCTTTAAAGATATTACAAATATTCACTGTACATCATTAGATAATTATTATAAAAGATTACAGAGGAACTAGATCATGAATCTTTTCGTTATAAAGAACAAATCGATAAGTTAAACAAACACCTAAAAAAAAAAAAAAAAGAAAAAATTAAATCCAAAAACCCAAAAAAACACTCACTATTTCCCAACATATATACACACACACAGAGAAAGAGATAAACCGTGAGAAGCGGAAGGGTGGCTCGACCCTCCTTTACGGAGGTACGATAGCCAAGTTAGCTGGCTACGCTCCAAAACACCGTACGCCCCCTATCTGGCATCTCTTAGCAGGTTGGGAGAGTAGCGCGCGATATTACTCCGCTTACCCCCGGCAATGTAACCCGCATTATCTACCCCTTACATCCGGCCTGTCGTTCCCGCCGAAATTTAGGGAACCATGGAACCGATCGTCATTAGCACGAGACGCCTCGCCCTCCCTCACCCTCTCTCTCTGTCTGTTGGTGGGTATATCCGTGTCTCGATCCTTGGTCGATAACTAACGGCCGGTTAATTAAGAAGGGGCCACGCGATTGCGTATTAACAATGGAGGACACGCTATGGCCGAGAGCTGGTAAACCGAAGGGCGACCAAGTGGCAGTAGCATCAACGATAGCAACGTTCAACTTAACCGTGAGCCGGCTGATTATTTATCTGGGACGAGACTTGTGTATAGAATGATGGTATATTGAAGTCGGGTATATATATATATAGATTCGTATGGAATTTGTGGAAAGTTTGATTGGAAATGCATTGTTATTGGAATTGGAAAGAAGATTTTGAATACTTAATCGTGAGACGGTTGGTTATTTCTCTGGAACTGGAATCGGTAATGAGTATATTGTATATATACGTATATGTACTATAAATAATGAAAAATTTGTCGATATAAAATTTGAAAATATTCTTTACACGTATATTCATTTACAAAATACTTTCCATTTTGATAAAAATACTTCATTCCTTGTAGCTAGGAAAATTTCTAAAATATCACCTCCTCTGGAACAAAAAAGGATAAAGAACAATCAAGTGACATGTGTGTGTATTCCTGCCACTTTCAATCCTATTTAGATTGTGCCAATTCTCTGCCGATAACAAATACACGCTTGCAACGAGTCGGCCGCATAACGTATCGCTTAATTAAACTACAATTAGTTAATTATGAACTGAATGCGCCGCTCTAAAACGGGCTCTGACGTTTACAACGCGTCCTACGTCCGTTATAATAACCACGGATCCCGTGATTAACATTTTGGAACGTGGAATTCCGTGACAAATAGATAGGGGGGTTGATTACTCGTTAGTTAGGAATTCGATTGTCCACGATGTATCGAACAGAAGAATGATTTTCCCGTTCGGTAATTTGATTCCAATTTGCCAGGATTTTTGTCGCTTAATTTTTCGACACGTTCGTTTGCAATGAAATTGGCAAGTTGAAAAAATTCCAATTTAATCGAGGCACTTAAGGATTCCTCCGTTTAAAAATAACGAAGCCTATTTATCTATATTTGTCCACAATTTTGGATATAAGTGAAAGTATTGGAGTATAGGAAAATTCGTTTAACTCGTGATTTTTAAATGAAAGTTTGTTAGAGTAGAGTATGGATGTAATGAATTGTTTTCAATGTTTTTCTCAAAATGGATTTTCCATTTAAATGGTATCAATCAGGATCTCGAAAACGAAATCATGATACGACGAAGTCGAAATATGATAAAGAATTAACCGAAATGGATAAGAATTAATCGAAAGCAAATTCAGATTGTATATACTTTGTTCCACGGATCTTTGGATCTTGTTTTGGCACGATTTTGTATTATTTGTTTCGCGGTTTTGATATTTTATTCCATGAAATGGCGTTGCAACACGGTGTATCTTCGGAAAATGAAGTAGATCTTCAAACAGAATTAACGATCAAAGAGATATAAATAACGAATGTTTCGCTCGTGTTACGAATGTATAATTTCATTAATTAGTTTATTCCCCCATGTTTGATTCCGTGATGAAATCCTTTTAAATGTTGTCTGGATAAATATTGTCTGGAAGAACAATGCCACTTTTAAATTGCTTGAAACACAATAATACATATATATCGTCTCATATTTTATTCTTGATTCTCACTTCATGGATTGTAATGTTATTTATACATATTTTTTATCATTTTTGAATGTACGATTAATAATTAATTTTTCAAAAATTGAAAAATTCAATTTGATATCTGTAATAATTTATTCGATTAGTTGCTATATTAATAATTTAATTATTATTATGGAAAGAGAATTAAATTAAAAAATAAAATATTCTTCGTCTATTCAAGAATGATTTCATAAAAAAAGTTTCTACCCCTATTATATTTCACGAATATTATCGCGATAAAATCGTATCGTTAAGAATTTCCACGAATCTATCGACCAAATATAGTATAAAAAGTGAATGAGGGAGAGGGAAAAAAGTAATTTTCCATTGAGCTCGGGCCAGGAAAGGGTTAACAAGCTCAAAGGAAAAATGTATCTCTCCAGAGTTTAGTTGCATACTCGTTGCACGCCGTTTAACTCGTTTCGAGCTGGAGAGTGTTCAACAGACATGGAAGTTCGCGTTATTACCTGGTAGCCTATATTACGTATCACTCGAGACGCGAGAAAATAAAACAAAAATACGTATATGTACACGAAAACTTCCATTATCTAACTAATAGGAAGACAAGATAATGGAACAAAAATTATTTTAATAAATAAATTATTCTTACAAGAGGAATGTAACGATATTTATAAAGAATTGTTTGCAAGTATGCTATATTGGGACTCTATATTAATTATATTTTTTCACCTGACAAAATTTCATAAATTTTTCAAGCTGTACATGAATTATATATTTTCAATTTTATCTTTCTATAATATTATAGATTTCTTATCAATGTTACATAGATATCCATTTTGTGCAGTACTCGTGTCTTTCAATTTCTAAATTTAAGTATTTTCAATATCGTTTCAACCAGTTGGTATTATAATTACACGTTTACGTTTCGATGTTATTGTGTCCAATATCGAATTAAACTCTATTTCCTACACTGTTGTGATAAGAAATAATGTTTGCATTATATGCAATTCAGATAATAGAATGTTCGGTTAGGATATTGAAGTTGTATTACAATAACTTATATATACAAAGTGTCCCAAAATATGGGAACATTATTTAACCGAAATTCCTGATAAAATTTCCAATATATCCAATATATCCATGTTGAAACAGATTACAAAGGAATAACGAAGAACATTCTTATAACTTTAACAATAATCAACGATTTAAAGATTGCCCAACGACAGGAATTGAAAAAAAAAATAAAATTCCTCCTCATTCTAACTTGCCCTCTTTCACACGCATTCTATTCCCCTTGTACGAAAGAAACGAAAAGAGGGAAGTAAAATATTGGAGGGGGGGTGTGCGAGGAAATTATAGCGAGTTCAGGCCACTGCTCGATCGAAGCTGATAATTTCAGTTGCTGGGAATTCGTTGCCGCGATCCGATGCGAGCAACATTCATAAAACTCGTGCGTTCAACTTTTTTTTTTTTTTTTTTGCACGGGTGGGCGATACGTGAGCGAGAAACAAAAACTGCAACAAACGTGAGCCTTGTTTCAACGGATGAAAAACGGGTGAATGATTCGCGAACTCGGTGATATCATAAGCTCGATGGTCTACGGCCCCTGCGCAGGTGTGTGCGACAGCTTTCTGAAACAATGATCATAGGCGAGCCGTGTTCGTCCATATTCGACGAGTGTTAGAAGGGGTTGGAAAAAGTCTCTAGATATTTATATTTCCGTGTATATACGGATATGTGAGAATTTTATCGAGTGTGGAAGGGTACAAGTGCGATTTGATGGAGAGATATTGAAATTGATTCTTCGTTCCTACGTTTTTCATTTGTATAAAGTGTGCAAGAGGGGGAAGTTTGTTTTCACTTTTGTTGTTGTCGAAAGAGGGTTTTTTTTTATGAATGTAGAAAGATACTTGATGATGTTTGATTTAAAGATCACGATTGATGGAAGTGATTAGTGAGTTTGATTGGTTGGAAAGAGTGGTTAATTGTAAAAGGAATGAATCTTGTGTAATAAATATTTGAAAGTTTATGAGAATAAGAAATTCGTGAATAGAATGAAGAAGAGTATACGAAGATAGGATGAATATCTAATTTAAAGCGTTAAAAATATGATGGAAATTGCTTGAGAGATGAGATCTAATGCTTGAAATTAAAGATAAAGACAAAAATTTTAGGTGTTTTAATTAAATTACAGATCTTATCCTACCTAATTTATTTCATACCGAATTATATATGTTTCTTAATTAGCTTTGAATACGCCTTGTATCACGACGATAATAAAACATTTATAAAAATTCCTTTTTTCAACAACTATATTTAGCTTACAGTTCCTAATAAATAAATTATTAAATTAAATTTTAATTTTTATATTTTCTAAAAAAGATATTTTATAGAGAGAGGGAAAAAAAAGAAATAAAAAATGTACAGAGATTTAAAGATGGAATATATATTTTTTTTAATATTGTTGCCCTTCATCGAAAAATATGCGATTACTCTGAAATTTTTTTTTTTCTATTTTTTTTTTTAGATGGAAGTAAACATTTTTTGAATATTAAAATAGGTGGGAAATTGAATTCTAATGGATTTTTTTCTCTCTCTATGAAAGGATTTTTAAAATTTCATCTACGTTCGAAAAAAAAACTATGCGTTTTATTTTTTTCTTCTTTTTATACCCCATAAAATAATATAACAAAAATCGTGCACAAAAATATATGTATTTTTTTTATCGATGAAATTTTGAATTAACAAGTCCTACGAAAATTAATATTTTCATCTATCACTACCGATTAAAATATTGTAAATCGATATTACTCTAATATATCAACAAAATAATTTAGATTCGTATATTTCACAGATATTTCGATCCAAAAATATTTATCAAAAATATATATGGAATAAATTGGATCGGTGGAAGTGGAAATAAAATCGTGAGTTAAATTTAAAACTTCATACCCAATAGTCGTAAAATGCACGATCACCAAATTAACGATACAATAGTTTTTTTCATAAAACTTCTAGTGAACAATTTTTGATATTAAAAAAAGGGACGACGCGACGGTATAAAAAATTAAAATTTATATATAAAAATACATAGATGTAGAAATAAAAATTCTGCGTTTTTAATAAGTAATTATAAGTTTCAATATTCGTAACAATATTAATAATTCATGTGTATTAGTATATTCATAAATATAATTAAAAATTGAATTTATCATTGATGCGATATCATCAATGATTCAATCATGTAAAACTATTTTTTTTCCAAGAAACAACGAAAACAATTAATAAAATAATAATTCTTCATTGGAAAGATTAATAAAGAAGATTGATTGATTGTTATTAATTTGATCTATCTTTTATGATCAAGATATCAAGAAAAATTGAATTGATTTTTATAAATATAATTCATTACAATTTGTTTCTTTAATAGAATTAATAAAACAATATTCAAGTTTTAATCAATCAAACTTTAAACTTCTTTTGAATCGACATGCAACAAATATTACTCGACATTTATATTACACTCAATTATTTTTAATTTAATTGAAAATTAAATTACTTCCACAAATTTGAAATCGTTTCATACGCAACAACAATCTATACAATAATAGTTCAACCTGGTTAATCCTAAATTAAATAAAAAAAAAAAAAAAAAAAAAAAAAAAAAAAAGGAAGAGAACTCTAACTAGAAACAATGGTGAAACGGGATAAACATAAAAGGTCAAGATAATCCCGCCTCGAATCCACTTTTTCGACGTCTATTCGTCGTTTAATTGAATGTACCAATAATGTACAATGAAAGGCGCACGGGCAATCGAGTTCCCGTGGCCGAAAAACCCGAAGTCCCCCTTGGGCAAAACGTTTATTTCCGCTACCAATTTAAAAAAAAAAAAAAAAAAAAAAAAGAAACAAAAATAGGAAAACGAGAGAGGGAGAAAAAAAAAGGAAGAGAAATCTAACTAGAAACAATTGTGAAACGGGATAAACATAAAATGTCAAGATAATCCCGCCTCGAATCCACTTTTTCGACGTCTATTCGTCGTTTAATTGAATGTACCAATAATGTACAATGAAAGGCACACGGGCAATCGAGTTCCCGTGGCCGAATAGCCCGAATCTCTCCTAGCACAAAACGTTATATTCCACTACGAATTTAAAAAAAAAAAAAAAAAAAAGGAAAAAAAGGAAAAGAGAAAAAGGGACAGAAAAAAAACGAAAAAAAAAAAAGAAAAAAAGGAAAAAAAAAAAGAAAAAAAGGAAAAAAAAAAAGAAAAAAAGGAAAAAAAAAAAGAAAAAAAGGAAAAAAAAAAAGAAAAAAAGGAAAAAAAAAAAGAAAAAAAGGAAAAAAAAAAAGAAAAAAAGGAAAAAAAAAAAGAAAAAAAGGAAAAAAAAAAAGAAAAAAAGGAAAAAAAAAAAGAAAAAAAGGAAAAAAAAAAAGAAAAAAAAAAAAAAAAATAAAAAAAAAAAAAAAAAAATAGGAAACAAAGGAAAAGAGAAACAGAGACAGACAAAGAATCGAAAAAGAAAGAGATAGAAAGAGAAAAAAAGAAGAGTATACGTGATAACACAAGTATGAATTACATAAAAGTAATACGCAAACGAAACCTTATGGATATTGGTGTTACAATGAAAAATTCATTTGTAGAAGATAAAAAAAAAAAATTCGACAAGGGAGATTAATACGAGAATTCGGTCTATGTTTTCTGATTGTAAGAATTTAAAAATTGGCCGTCGATCGTGTTTCGAAAACGAGGGTAATTTTCCCCGAATAATAATAATTTCTCGAATATAAATAAAATCGATTAAAAAAAAATTTCGTTGGAATCAACGTGAAGTTCGATTATTCTGAGTATTAATTAGTTTGTGTAAAATGGTGTTTAGCTGTGATGATTTTGTGTGATGTATTTTTATGTATCAATTTTCTTTTTCGTTTAATGAAATTTTATGAAATTATAAAAAATTGAAATGAGAAATTAAGATGGATAAGAACTATTGTTTCTATAATTTTGTTATGATGAAAAATTATCGTATGAGTATTACAATATGTGAAAAAAAAAATGAAATTGAATAAATAAGAGTATTTAATGTTTTGTGCTGTGAATAATCGTATTTAATTATTAATATTTAACAGTTCAAATAATGATCAAATATAATGAGATTGGCTATTTGGCGAAAATGCAAATAATTTTTCGAACGAGATTTTATAAATTTAATATCGCGATAAAGAAGTTGGTGTATCGTTCAAATATAATGATAATGAATCGTCACTTATAGTGAATATAGAAATGATTTTTTTTAAAATTAAATTCTATTAATTTAATATAATAAAATGGAATTGCTAATTAAACGCTTATATCTTTATCAAGAAAATATTTTTAATAATGTCTCATTGTTAATTTTTGCTTTGACAAGTTTTCACTCTTCGAAGCAATTAAGGAACAATCGTAGAAAATGTTTCAAGCGTCACGAGTAATATTTAAATGACATTTAAAACGAGAATAGCATAATCAATATCAAGAATTAAATCTATCTTTCTCTCGCGCGTGTGTGTGTGTTATAATATTATTTCATTTTTAAAACTACATGATTGATAAACGTAATATGAAGCAATTTTAATAACTGAACACCATATTCCAATTTATTTATATTATAACAAAATAATTTCAATCGTTCACATTTCTTTATAATTGTATCGATGAATATTTCTATTAAAATCATCCTACCGATATAAAGGATTAAATTTTACACAATTCAAAATTGAAAAAAAAAAAGAATATATAGAGAAAGAGAAAACAAAAACTATAAAAAAGAAATTAAACTTGAAAGTATCGAGAAATTTTTACCGTAGAATTTTATATCACCTAAGTTTCCATCCTAGCTACATAAAATATTTATCGTGTGTATAGGGTGATCCAATAACATTGACCATTTGGACTATCTCTATTATATTAGAAATATGGAAAAACTTGTGGGGAGACGACTCATATCATGTATAAAATATGTGAAAGACTCGAAGAAAATTTAAATATAATACCATACTTCTTTTATTTCCCCACATGAATCATTCATATCTCCATATTTTCCTTTGTCACATTCCATTACGAATTTATTTTTACTTCGAATTAATATCGAATAAAATATTTTTCAACTTGCTCGATGATCACACATTATACAAATTCGCCATTCAAGACGTATACAACATTTCAAGTTAAAAAAAATTGAAACATTTTTACGCTTTTGCTCTTCCAAACTTTCTAAAACAAATTGAAACATTTTTCATTCGCGAAACAAATGTTCCTCCGTATTTTAATTGTTCCAAAAAAAAAAAAATAAGTTTCACAAAAACTTGTTCATCTCGAAAATCAACAATAGAAGAGTTACGCCACTACCATTATTCCAAATCATTTATATTGAAAGTTATTGGACCACTAAATGCAAATATACAAGAGAGGGTGGCAGTGGTGCATTGTTTAAAAACTCGATCGGCCATCGATTAATTTTTGTAATCGCGTTTTCCTCATTAACGATCGATCGATCATGAAAGAAACAAACAAACGAAACGCGCGCCGAATCTGAACCGGTGGAAAACGCATCGGCCATAACGCGTGCAAATAAATTGCGATTATAAATCCGCCATTATGGCCAGTCTACCTGTGACAATGAAAAACCGATCGCATTTGTTGGACGATTAATGCGCATCTCTTATTTCTCGTATTCAACGTGTGTTCCCATGGTTTTGTCGGATAAACGCTGTGATTTGTAGACACAAAGGCATGGTTAAAATTGACGTGTTCATCTGGACGGAATTTTTGAATTTTTCTTTTTTTTTTTAATTTACACCGATCGTTCGGTTAATTCTTCAGAAATCGTTGATCTTGATTTGATCGTTTTCAATCGATTTCATCATATACGAAACATTTGCACTATTAACTATTTTCTCAGAATTAAAGAATGTGTATGAAAAATATCAAAATAATTGTTGACAGAATGTCACAACATTTGTAATATCGTAGAAGGTGAAAAGAATTAGGTAAAGAATTTTGAGATCCATTTTGAAAATAATTGTTTAAGTTATAGGTACATGCTCTTGTTAAAAATTGAAAAAAAAGATCATATTTTTCATGTTGCGATTGTAAATTGAAGTTAATATTAAAATGATACGTTTCTACGATGGAAAATTTCCTCGAAACCAAACATCGATATGTAAAATGTAAAAGACTTCATATAAAACAATCATTTAAAAAATTCTTTTATTATTGCCATCGCGAAATTTTCCTGAATTTCCCTCCAAAAATACAGCCTAAACGTGTATCAACATTGGCTCTCGATCATAATGATATTTGATTAAATAATTCAATTCTTGCAAACCGAATGATTTTCTTTCCTAATTAAAACAAACGATCGATATCAATAATCACGATTAAAGTGAAACATCTGGTAAAAATTATTTCGCTATTATTATTTCCCAAAATACACACTGGCAAATCCTTTCAATATCATTCTATGAAATGCTTATTTCTTATTTTTAAGCAAAACATACAAGTGAATATCGATATTCTCATATTTAATTATTCTTATTAAAAAAAAAAAAAAAAAAAATAGTAAACAGAAGAAGGAAAAATATATTGGCTTCGTAAAAACTAATTTAATTTTGATCCGATTGATCGTTTAATAATAGTAACCTGTTCGAAAAATCACGTATTCGATTTGAACGATTATTTGATCTAAAAAACGATCACGATAAAAACGAGAGAAATTCATTTTCAGTTAAAAAATTATATATAAAAAAAAAAAAAAAAAAAAAAGCAAATGTAAATCCATTGTTATTCCGTGTCGTGTGATGGTGTAAATCGGTATACGTTGAAAACGAGGTCGTCGACGTGTATTTCAACGTGTAATATTCGAGACAGTATGTTGTTCGAATGCAGTATGGTGACGATGCGCATAAGTTAACAAAGTTCAAAGTTGTAACTGAGCCAACTGTGTCGGCCGATTTGCCGAATAAATTGGGATTATTCTATCATTCTGTCGGACGATAACTCTGCCATAAAAAAAAAAAAAAAAAGAAAAAAAAGGAAGATCGAAAAAAGAGAGAGAGAAAGAGAGAAAAGTGCAACGAGACGAAAGGAGAGGAAGATAAAAAAATTTTATTCGTTGACAGCCTGATAAATTCTTAATAATAAGAATATTATTTTAAATTAAAGAGAATTTTCAAAACGTCGATTAATCACAGAGTAATGAATTCGTGCAATAGAACAAATTATATGATTCTAGGATTCTTTAAATCCGAATACACGAAAATATACAAATAACAATTTAATAATAAAAAAAATACCAGTTTCGTGGATTACAACACGTTACCTATTAACGTATCGGTTGATTTTGATATTCAATATGTGTTCCTTAAATATCAACGGCCGATAATAATAGATAGAAGAAAAGGATCGAGGGGTCGACTCGCGGGATCGAAAGTTTCGAAACTGGAGCGTGGGATACGGGGAAACGCGCATATTGTGTTTGCAAAATTAACCGGTGCATTATTATCGTCGCGCATTTACGGTTTAATCAAGGTGTACACGTAAAGATAATAGCCGATTAATGTTTCAACGTTGTTTGTACACTGGTTTTCGCGCAGAAAAAAAAAAAAAAAAAAAAAAAAAAAAAAACATCTCATCCCCTTTCCCCACTTTAAATCCCCGCCAATGAACGATGCACAGGTATATAAATTAACCGCACAGGTGCACAAGTGTTGCCGCGCCAAATGCGTTCTCTCCGATTCGTGGAAATAAATCATTATGACTCGTGTTCCCCGCATCCTGCGACACTATCGTTCCACAGGATCTAACCTCGGGTATGTACGATATTTTTCGAACCGTTTTTACCACTTTTTCACTCTCATCACATCCTGTATGAAGTTAATTTAACCGAGAATTTTCTTTCTTATTTTTTTTTTTTTTTCAATCGATACAATTTTGTGCTTTCAATTTGTTTGTGCTAAAGAGAATTAATCTTATTAATTGGTAAAGATTTTTTCGATTTATTGTTACGAGTTAAAAAATTATTTTTATTCATCTCGTGTTATTAGATGCACGAAGAGTTCTTTTTCTTTTTTATTTCGCTTTTGTAATACGAAACATAAGCAGATTTTAAGTAAGTTGATGTAACTTGGGCACAAAGTAAACTTGTTAAAGTACTAAGAGCACTAAAAGATTCTTGAATTCGATAACGTTTTCTTATAGAATTACAAGCTGTAATATATGGATAGTTGAAATTTTACGAAACGTCGTTTTCAGAAACAATTTTTTAGAATCAAATCGTAACATTATTTTATAAAGTGTAAATAAACTGTTATAAAATTTATTAGTTAAAAAATAAATTCTAAATATTAGAAATAAAGAATAAACATCAACTATTATCAATCTAATAAAATTTCGTTCGATTCTTTTGCTTCGACATTGTATAACCGAGATCTCCATGTTACATCTACGTTAACAAGAGATATTCAATTAAGATATTTGACGATATAAAATTTAAATAATTACGAGAGATATAATTTCTTCAAACTATCATACATTATTAAATTTTCCTTCAATAAATCATTCCAAAGTAAGCGCAACAACCGATATAACTTTACCGTTTCAAACCGTTATTGATTCGCTAATAATAATTAATAAGCATAAAGCGAATCTTTTGATTAATCATCGTTCCCGCACAACGAATTCTTGCTTGCTGGAAACGGATGTACTACGTTATTGACGTTGGTAAGTAATACATGCGCGCAACAATATTCCTCGAACGCGATCAATCGATGTCGCGCAAAGTTATCGAAACGCGTGGTGGCAACTGCGACGTCAAATGTATCGGTTAATTCTCGTGAATAAATCGCAATTATCCGTTAGCTCACGCGATTCTGTCGTTACAACGAATGAACCCCACGTCTTTCCACTAACCGTTCTTAAATTAATCGCAACGCTCGCCGAACAGATATATCATCGAAGACGATGCATCTTGCATGATACGCTTGTTGATCGTTGCCGATCGATTTGTCTTTCACGAGGGAGGGATTAAAGGATATCAGGAGGAATTGAAAAATAAAAGAATTAGGATTTCCGTGAAACTTTAGAAATTTGTGAGCATACTCGAAAATACTTCTCTTTCTTCTTTGTTTCTAAATAATAAAAAATTATTTCAATGTATATGATATTATATTTTGAATAAATTATTTGCAAACGAAAGGATCATTTAATCGATATTCGAATTATTTCTGGATTATTTTTATAGTGTTTGAAAAGTGCAACATACGGAATTACAAATAATACGATTCTCTAGCGATTTTCACGGAGGAGGATTGGAAAGAGGGGGGAGAATAATAAAACGATAGAAACGAAAATACACGGTGGGCCGTTTACAGTTGCCAACTGGAATAATCATGCCGCTAATATTAGCGCGATAATTCATCCGAATCGAATTCATGTTGATTCGGCCAATGTACAAGTAAACAAAGCGTGTTCCCGGTCAAAATCCATCGGTCGGATTGCACGAATATCTCGGTTAAAATTATATCTCGTGTCAATCGTTACGCTATCCGATATGATGTTCAACGACTAATTTCAAATTGTTGCACAGTTTCCGGCAAATTAATTCGCGGGATCACGGCCGTTCAGCAAACAAAATTAAACCTGTAATTGAATACAATAAAGGCTTTGACTGCGATTAAACAAACATCGTGTCGGGGGCCAATAAGTACACCTCTCGACGAATTTGCAAACGTTTAATTTGCAATGAACTTGCAAATTAAATGTCTTTGTTCCGATTTTGTCGTTTCCGCGCGAGAAATACGGGATAATTGGCGAATATTGCGCGAACACGAATTTTACCTTTAAATTAATTTCATCGCATCAACAAGCAATAACACCGCTGATTGATCAAATTCGATTTCAACGTCGGGAATTACGGAACGCGTTAATAGTCGACTAATCGATATTATCAGGGAATAATATCAAGAAAAGTATATAAATATATATATTATACCTACCATCGTGATTAAAGTGAACTCGAGTTATCAACTGGATAGAAATAACTGGATCAAATTTCACGATGAAAAATTCTGCAATACGTTGTCTTTATTTTCAGAAACGTGAATTGTCTTTTCGTGCGTTGGCTCGAAAGGAGGAATGATTTGATTGAAATTTTATTAATATATTTTTTTTTTTTTTGCAAAATTGTAGTAAATGAAATTTCCAGCTGGAAAATTGTAAATCACAACTTGTTGTGAAAAGACACGTGATAAATTAACCCACCAATTTCATCGGAATCCTGATTAAACATAGATACAGTAATAATGAAATACACGTAACATAAACTTCCACTCAAAATAACGTGCCGAGCAAACTATCGAAGCTTCCTCTATCCATCCCAGTAACACCTGTTCGACACTCCCGTAAAATACATCATCGCTAATTGAAATCACAGCGTGTTACAAAGCCGCAACAGAGGTTCTCAAGCTGTTTGCTTTCCATCACCTTTCCTTCCACGTGTATTATATCCACATCTCAAGGAGAAACAGTAAGTATTAATTTTTCTTAGTCTTCGAGAGAGTTTCCAATGTAGAAAAGTGAATGAAGCATTAAATATATCTTTCGTTCAAACGTTATCATAATAATTCCCACCCAACTAAAATTACTATATTAAATATATATAATATATATTAAAGATCTATCTATAAATACCCGTTAACAAAAACTACATATTTAAATCTGCTGATAACAAACCGACCTCTTTTCAAGATAACTGCTATAGAAAAGTGAATGAAGCATTAAATATATCTTTCTTTCAAACATTATCATAATAATTCATTAATCCCAACTAAAATTACTATATTAAATATACATAATATATATTAAAGATCTATCTATAAATACGTTAACAAAAACTACATATTTAAATCTGCTGATAACCGATCTCTTTTCAAGATAACTACATTCTCACCAATTAAAAATACCATCGAAGTAGACGCATCTGCGTTAATTACGTTCACACACGAAACAATCTCTAATTAACCCCTACCTATATATATATATATATATACACACAATTCCCCAAATAACTGCACTCAATAAACGGGGGAACGAGAAAGAAATCGAGGCGAATATCGAGGAGAATTTTTCTCCCGCCGCAGCAGAATGGCCAATTACCGATCGACCAACCGCCACGGTCTCGAAATTCGACGAACGACAGCAATACACGAGGGGGTAAACAAGCCGCGAGGGTGGCCTCGCCCCGAATGGGACGGATTTGCGGAGGGACGTCGAGGGATCGCGATTATCCGCGCGCGATTACGCGCGATAACGGCGGTGTCGGAGATCACGATG
>NW_006263463.1:112664-116292 GCF_000469605.1 Apis dorsata
ATACGGGGGGCAAATGACGGAAAAATACGAGTCACCACGAGTAAACAGCCGATCGATCGATCAATCATGTGGTGGCGCCCGAAACGGATCAAGGGAACTCTGGTATGCACAAGTCCTATTGTGGCTGCAAGTCCTCTTTTACGTTTATTATATCTTTTACGTTTATATAGGATTATGTAGTCGTTGCAGCGTTTTTTCAATTTAAGAATCGTGTGTTATATATTTGATTGAACTGTAAGAAAGATATTTATCAAGTTTATTTATTTATTTGTTTGTCTCTGTTAATTAAATCTGTATAATTTTGGACTAATTATTTATATTATAAATATTATTTTAACATGTTTCTGCTTCGTTTATATTTAACTAGACATTATATTTAGAGACAGATCTTATATTACAAGGAATATTATAATATGAGAAGTATTAATATATTTGTAGAATATATGTGTAAAGATATTTAATTCATTGTTCTATTATATTTGCTTCTATATTTTATCTCGATTCGAAAGTCCTCGATGACGGGCAGAGTGACAATACGCGGAATCGAAATCGCAATTCTGAATCCTACGAGAATTGTTGTTTGAATACTATCTATATATATATATATATATATGAATGTGAAAGAGGACTAACATACACACAGGTGAGAATACCGAAGAAAATAAATTTTTGAAACGAATAAATGGAAATATATACATATATATTTTTATTTCTACCAGTGATATAGGATTTTGCGAATAAACTTGAATCTTCTTTCAAATAATAATCTATCTGTATGAGAAATAAATATTTTAAACTTTTATCTTTAACTTCACTAATTTTAAACTAAACCTATTAGTTAAAAAAATTTATTTAAAAATCATCTATTATACGAATAAAATGTGCCAATCCGTAATCCCCTTGTTGTTATCGGGGATCCACGCGTTTGAATCGCGTGGATTTAACAAAGATCGAGCCGTGGATCTCGTTGAATCGTTCGAAATTTAGAAATAGCGCCGAGTTGTGATCAACGCGCTACGTTAGACGCTAATTACCACGAACCAAAGGCATCGAATAGCTACTTAGTCCCGTAGTTAGGTTCAATGGATTTTGCACGGGTTGAGATAGCGTTAACTGTTCACCACGCGTCGATATCGTAGGATGAACGAGGCTGAGACTTGCGTACAACACAGGATTGTGCAATCGCGTCCCTGTCTTCCGTGAATCCGATTATATTGGAACGGGGGAGGAGAGAAACGGGGGAGTTTAGAGGGTGAAATATTGGGCGACGTGATAAGTCGACGCCGGTTCGAACTGCCAAGTATATCTATTTACCTCTCAATCGGGATTCTTCCAAGTTCACATTAATCAACATTTTGTTTTTGATAAATTTCATTGATTTCGTTGAAGGAGGTATGCAATTGGTGTTTAATTTCTTAATTAAGTATTGTAATTTGAAGATATCTATAATATAGTTTTCAATTTTCAACATCTTTAACGTCTAAAGATCAACCCATTCCAATGGAATATTCACGAAATATTCCCACGAAGAGATAAAGATGGAAGATTTCCTTGGTAATTTAGTTTTCAATATATATTTCAGTTTAAGAGGTCTAAACAATTGAATTAAATGATTGGAGAAATTCTGGATGAATATTATAACATTTTTGGGCAATTGAAAAATGTTGTGGCAAAAGAAATGTTATTAGAGGAAACATTTGCTTCTTATTGTAATTTATATGTTTGATTTATAATAATGAAACATTAAAATTCGTATCGTGATTGTTGCCTGCGTTTAAGATCGTTCTGTCCAATCAAAAAAATGCACGACCATTTCCCCGATATCACGGTGAAATATTGATTCGCTGCATAGTTCGTCACTGACAGATCACGTGCCATCAATTTTCCATTATCTCCACACCACAACTTCAAATTGTGCCCGATATTCTTTTCATAATTAAACAGAGATTATGAATTAATAGAATAATATAAATAAAATTTTGATATACAATTTGTTGAAAAATTTGAAATTTTTAAGAAGAAAATATCGATTCGTTTGAAGTGAAGTGAAAGACTGTTGAATTAAAAATATTAATAAATTTATATCAAAAATTTACCAATTTTGAAACACGTAACAAACGTGTTACTCTTATCTACAGTGTCTATATAAATACTGGCACTGATAAATCACAGAAAAATCTCTTCAAATCCTTTCATAATACATCTCGTGACCGCATACATCTTTAACGTCTAAAGATCAACCCATTCCAATGGAATATTCACGGAATATTCCCACGAAGAGATAAAGATGGAAGATTTCCTTGGTAATATTCACAAGACAACGAATCCTGCGGAATTCAATTGGGAACCGCGGATGTCCCGGTGGCATGTTCCTTTCGAGCGAACGCCGGGGCTGGTGGAGAAAATGGACAATGAAACGGCCCTGTTAATTATTCCAATTAACCACGAGTGTCTCTTCCGCGATTCTTTATTTAACCGAGACAGGTTACCCGCTTGAATCACAATGCTACCAGGCACTGAACTGTCTAATCAACGTCTTTCGAGCAACCGTTGCTGGAACTTTCCAGATTTATGATTTATGCGAGTTGTGCACGATGATGTATTTGGAGAGTAATATTTTTTTTAACGAGAAAAAAGTAAGTATTATTAATTAATTAATGTAAGTATGAGATATGAATGAGAAGAAATGGAATTTTTGGGTTTTGGATAAAATTATTATAACCAGAATTACATGATCCTCGTCGAAAAATAAATTGTTCTTCTCTATATGTATATATATATATGTAATTTATTTGACACGGTGAAAGGTCAAGAAAAATATTGAATTAGCTCTCACGGTAAGAAATCAAGGGACCAGAAATAGCCTGTCGTAATTTTCGTCGATTCTCAATGACCTGTCATGAACCTATGACGAAGTGTATATAGTCAGTCGCGCTAATAGACACGCAGCGAGAGGTCCAATTTCCCTGTCACATTTTGCATGAAGTTACGGATTGCATGTCGCAAAATTGGATAAGAATTCAAAAAATTAAATTTAACATTTGGTATCACGAAATCATTAATCATATCGTAAACCCAATCTATGCATAAAAAGATTTCAGATTATTATGAATTATACAATTATGTAAAATTGCTTGCGAATGTCTCTAAAAAAGGGATAATCTCTTTCAGAAAAGTATAACAATATTTGATTATTAATAAATAATATTTTAAATATACGTATTGCATACTACTACTAGATTTAAATTTTGAATTAAACAAAAACTTCCTAGAAAATTAAAAACAGAAAATGATAACTGAAATATTGCCTGATCAACACTTATATATTGGTTGATAAAATTAAAAATCTTTCAAAAAGTGTACATCAGTATGCGCATAACCGTAAAACGATCATGTTTATACAATAATTTAAACTTTGCATACACAACCAAAAATATCCATAACCATAAAAAAAATTTATCGCTACTTCCAACATTTCGTTCACAATACCCATTTACTGTATTTCACTTTCTCCTCCCTTACGACCGCCATCATCTTCCTCAAGGATATCCTCCGCACGTATACTAATTTTCAAGAAATCCCATTTTTACCCAGTAAAACAGTTAAAAAAAAAAAAAAAAGAACATAA
>NW_006263463.1:116530-129687 GCF_000469605.1 Apis dorsata
AATAAACCGTAAGCATAAATTTGCTAATTAATTTATCCGCCGCCATTATAAATATCATTCGAATACGTGAAAAAAAAAAAAGAGAATCCGAATTATTAAACACGCCACAAGCAAAAGTTATCGAATGTCCCGTTTAGTTAAAACCCTTTCTGTCCCATTCCCATACCGCGCGATGCTAAACACGCGGAAGACATTACGATGCAACCACTCGGATGTGCGTTCGTAATGATACCTATCTGTGGTACTTTTACCAATGGAGGAGAAGAGGCGATGGAACGAAGGAAAGAAACGATCGCGATGAAAATTAATAACTGCGCCTTTTTGCAGAATAATGATCGTTTGGTGTTCGCATAACCATTGGAGATTATCGGGATGGAATCTTTTTGGTAATCATTTGTAGTAGTAATAGTTAACGCCATTCGATATCCCTTTGGATGGAATTGAGATACCGTGGTTTTATTTGTAAAGCTATCGTTTTCGATGGTCTCGCTTTTAAATATAAAGAAGGTAGAAGATCGTTTTAAGAAGATCGATTAAGATATCTTTTGTCGTTGATGATATAATTTTGAACAATTTCAAAATATTCTTTCTATATTTTTTTTTAAATAAGATACTTTTTTTTTTATTAGAATTAAATTAATTCTAATTAAAATCAAGTTATATATAAGTTAATATATTCGTATGTTTGAAAAGTCAATTTTAATAAATGAGCTTGAATTCTTATATTCATTTTTATTATTTACAATAATTTTTGCGTTTATTCTGATTTCTGAAATTGATATTCGAAAAATGATTTTGACAACATAATAATAAATCATTGAAATCTGCACTCAATTCCAAAACAATTGGCAAACATTTCCAATTCCTGATACGAAATAACAAATGACAAAATATCGCGTCTAAGTCTGGAAAACATAGTGAGTCAGTATTAGATATCAAGGTAGGTTAATTAACGTACTGCGACGTAATTAACTTGCTTTGGGCGAAAGTACTTAGCAAACAGGCTTTAATGGAAACTGTGAAAGCATTTAACAAGTAAACAAAGACGATACGTCAAACAGCTGTTCCTCTTTCACCTCGAATCCTTTTTTTTTAATCCTTGAACGAAACAGGAAGAAGCGATGGAAAAACTCTGGATGAAGATTTCCTTCCTATTCTTCATTCTTTTTCCCCCCTCTCTAAACAAAGATTATCAAGGAAGAATACGAGAACTTCTCTTAATAAATTCATTTGCTATAATTACACGAGATATATAGATATATTTTATAAATTATCACGTTTTCTTGCATTGTTTCCTCGCACGGCGTGACGAGCATGTGTTTGTCATTCGTACAATGCATCATTTGTATCACTTGTATGGCGTGAGAAAATTTGAATTCGCCATTGTTATGATAATACAATTATCTTGCTTTCGTAAGTGGAATGATAGATCGAGAATATAATGAAGCCAGTGATGGATGATGAGATGGCAATGATTATTCCTCATAGAAATAGACTTTTGATTGATTTCGAAGACGATGAAATAATTTAAGATTAAGTTTAATAAAAATAGGAAGCAAATTATCAGCTTTTTGATATTGTCATAATTTTTGCAAAATGATCGATAAATTTTAATTAAATTTGATAAGTGAATTTGATAGTGAGTTATTTGTAAATCTTGACTCGAGCTTGTTTGAAAATATTATTATTGCACAAGGTTGATGGATATTTTGTTAAATTTAAAAAAATTTCTCTGCTGAATTTTGCTCGTGTGAAAATATTTTTGCAAATTTTATATTATTCTTTGAGATGCACGTGAAATAACATTTGATACGATATTAAAATATTTCTTTGATGAACCCGAGCTTTCATCATATTAAATTATTATAAATTATTGTAAATTTATTCTATTATATTCAGATGAAGAATTTTGCTCAATAATAGTTGAAATGTACGTAAATTCTTTATACCACTGTCCAAAAATGTGGTAAATTTTTCTGGTTTCATATTAATGAAATTTAAAAATTTTTCAAATGTTAGTTTTATAATATTAAAATTTTAAAATGTTAAATTTATTTTATCAAAAAATTATCGTACATTTTCAAAAACGATGATAAAATTGGAATAGAGAAGATTATCTTTTTCCATTTTTCAAAATGACTATATTTGTTTTTCATATCACTCATGTAGAACCCATTCCCTTTTCTCTTTCTATTTGAGTTTAACGAATAATTGTAAAATGAGTTCCATGCGAAATTTTATCTCATTTATTATTTATTGCTCTCTCTTTTCAATAGTTTCCAATTACATTTTCTACTTTACGTGTCAATTTTAATCTATTTTCCTATATATCTTGGCTTTTTCATCGATTCCATCTATAAACCAATATAAGTTTTTTCTTTTCAAATTAAAGCCTTCGACAGTTTTTATAATAAATATTTTAAACTCAAATTCACAGAAAAATTTACGATTTCGATGATTCATGAATTTTAACAATTCCACTGTAACATTTCTCAATATTCAATGCACGTGTAATTCACAAGGAATTCCTTCTCAAACAATTCAATATCGAACAAAATTCAAAGCATGTTATCCCCGTGCTAATTTCAAACTTTAAAGAAAACACAATTTGGTATGCACCAACCATAATAACATTACACCTTCCTTCCCTTTTATAAATCCATTTTTAATATTAAGAACGTGATAAAAAATTAATAATTAAAGTTTTAAATATCACTTTAAATAAAAATCGAATATACTCAAAATATCTAATAACACATCTGAACATATATTCAAAAATGAAATTCTAGAATACCTCCAAAACGTAAGATAGGAATCACAACTCGTTCAATGAATCTATAACGAGATCCATTTAACAAAAAGAATACAAAGAAATCATCTTCTCGGAAGAACATAATCGCCACTAGAACAGCTCAGCTAAAAATAGAGAAACTATTCTTACTCTCGAGAAAAAATCGATGCTTAATGCAATTTTGATATGTGTAGTTTCTTACCTACGAGCATCTTCTGCAAGTGTCCTCTTCTCGTTCGATAATATTAGATCAAAAATAATTGGAAAAATATATATAGAGATATATATATATATGGAGACGAATTATTCCAGAAAATGTACAGAATTCATACACGACACTGGCCAGAAGGGTTAACATATGTACATCGGTTCGTGTTCAACTTTACGCACGTATGTATCTGCGTGTAATTTCACAAATGATCGCCTTTTGTGCACAGCCTCGTAAATATGCGAGATTACGCCAACGATTGCCGCCTTTCTGGACGATTTTCAACTGGTGGAAAATCGAGCCGAAATAAAAAAAAAATATATACGCTCTTTTTTCTGTAATGGCGGGTGCTTGGAACTCGATCCATTCGCGTGACGTGCTTGATAGATACTAGTAATAGTGAGAAAATAGAAGAATGAGAATATCGAGAATATTGTCTGTCGAAGGAATAACAAGTATGCTTTCTTTCTCTGTTACAGGATACTCGAGGTTCAATCTGTTTGTGCCAAGAGGTTGATAAATATTGTGGATGATAAGATAAGTGAAATGTAAATAATAACGAGAATATTGAGGATATAATTTTCGAAGAACACGCGTATATGCTTTCTCCTTGTAATGATTTACTAATGGATTCAATTTGTTTCGCCAAGTGTTTGATAAATATTGAGAAAATTGGAAATCGTTTTGCGTTTCGTATAACTTTTGGATGGAAATGAGAAAGAGAAACCCAAATCTTTCGTTTGAATTAAACCATTTAGATCGTTATTTGATCTGACAATTACACTTTTGTTTCATTTATTAATATATATATATTTTCTTTTCTGTGTATATAATTAGCATTCATTTGTTATCTATTTTAATTTTAAAAAATAACACATTTATTAAAAATTATAAGGAAAACTAGCTCCATTACACTTTTACAATTTCACAAAACTTTAATATTCGCAGGAACAATTGAATTTAGAATCATTGCATTAAATACTCACTCGAGAGATTTCATAATTTTTCCATACACGATTTATCAATTATCATCCATCCACCGTTAAAAATGAAAGAAAGAAAGAAATACCGATGAATCGTCTCCCTTACCAAAACGGGAAAAATCGATCCCAAAGGATAACCGATCAAAAGACGCGTGGAAAAACCTTTCCCCATCGCAACAGTATTAGTTTCCCCGATCTCACGTTCCGTTCCGTTTCGCTTCACAAAAGAACAAGTCGCACGCTAGATTTCACGGCTCTGTGTTTTTAGAATTTCATTTGCCAGCGAAGTTGCCACGAATTCTTGGCAACGTGACAGCCCTCGGTTGCGTCAAGACGTCAAGAGATAGATAAGGAGGAGGGAAGAATAGGCGAAGATACGAGAAGATACGTGTCTGTACGGCCACCCGTTATATATACACTCGCCACCACTAGGTCGAAGTGTTTGATCTTTCCTTGACTGTCGGCCAATACTAACGACCGCGAAACAAACCAATTTTCCGGATACGACGTTATGTTCCGGAAATTCCTCGAATACGAAGAGACATTCCAAGGCTCTGTTTTATTGCATCAAACTTTGAATTCGAGGGGAAACGTAAACGTCTTCCTTGTACCTTCGATGAAATCGAATTGGAAAAGTGATATTAGAGTTTTCGAATGGGAAATATTGGATTTCGAGATATAAATGTTGTGCTGTTCGAAAGTTTTGAAGGAATGCGCGAGAATGGAAAGGAGTCGATTAAATGAAAACGCTCGAAAAAGTGAGACTATTTCACACGGATGAAATAGTTTCGAAGTCCTTCCGATCCCCTTCTTTTTGTTCAAATTATTTATAACTTTAATTTCTATCGTTTAATTCGGAAAACTAGTGAAATGAATCATTGAAAAATTGGAAAACGAGAGAAATGGAAATAATTTGAAATCAATTTTTAAAAGATACTATTTGCAAAATATTTTTGTACGAAAATGTCAAATCTTTGATCAATTGTGTTGTATATTCTAGTATATTATCTAGTGAATTTTATCACATTATATCACAATTATTACATAAAATACAATATAATATTACGTGGCATATTTGATCATTGTAATTTTTATATTTGGTTGAAGAAATATTTCATTTGATTTATTTGGTCCAAGAATTTTTATAATTCCATTAGAGAAATTTAAAAAGATTCTTGGCTAATTTTATCGCATGATAAATAACAAAAACGAAAAGTCTATGCGTTAAGTTACATCAATCGAAATAATCTTAAATCTTCGAATTAATTTGACCATCTTTTTCCAAGACACGATACAAAAAAGAATCCACGATAAATCAATATCGATTCGAATAAATCTCTTAAATCTCCGCTAATCCAAAATACCTTAAATTTGAAATTCACTTCTACCGTATTATTATTACACGAGAGGGCCCGAGATGGAATCGAGTATGTATAGTTCGAATGAATTCCAAAGCATCTGTTTATACGGAACTGCAGAAGATGGCGTACATTAATAGGCATTCGAAGGATTATTTTACGTGATCAGCATCCCAACTTGCTACGTACTGAATGTGCAACGAAGAGGAGAGGCTCGACCGCCGATGAAAAACTGCTTGGTATTCTTGTGAAACACGTTCGAGACGCCTGTTTAGAATCAAACGTGTACGATACACGTGTACGACTATAGGCTAAAGAGGTATATACTCGAAAAGAAACTGGAGAAAGAAAAAAAGAAAAGAAAGGAAAGGAAAGAAAAAAAAAAGAAAGAATAAACCGGAACAGATTTTACAAAATCGTCTGAATGGAATCGATTCATCGATCGCGTGTACACGTGTCTTTCTCGCGTATAAGAAAAAAATCGACGTCTGATTGATTTCATTATTGGTGGGATTGCAACGTCACGCGTATCGCTGAATCGACGTATCTCCGGCGAACAAACGCGGCCAATTTCGAATACATCAATATCCGTGTGAATTGAAACGTTTCGAGAGGTGAAAAGGGTATCCTCGGAGCGGAAAAGATTATAAACGTTTTCACAGCCACGTTTGCTTCAGATTTGATAGAAGATATAGGGAATGGAATGATTGAAAATGAAAATGTTTTTATCGAAAATTGCTGATGTTTAACTAAGGTCAATAATTATTATTAAAATATCTTTATTTTTCAACTTTCTCTTTTAATACAATTATTGATAGTTTTCTCTGTAAATAGTTCGAGAAATGAAAAATAATATAAAGATGTAATTATTCATCTTTTAATGAATATATTATTGGTTCATTCTCGTAATATCTAACAATTTTTGAATTTTATTTCGGTACTTTTTATATTTACAAAAGGAATATTTTATTATTTTATTAAATAAAAGTTTATTTAAAAAAATAAAAGTGGATCCCTAGATTACGAATTCTTCAAAATTTATCAATTATTGTCGAGCTAATTCAAATATAATTCATCACTTAACAATTATTGTCGAGAATAATATTCTTTCCTCTATCCTTTCGTGCCTTTTCTAAATTAATCTCGAAATTCTCGTTTTACGTATATTATTACAATTTTCGATTTTCACGATAATTTAATTCGACAGAAATAATCCCGCGAGGAGAGGAAAAAATTGTGGAAAAATCTAAACAACGCGGAAAATTCAGAAATAATCGGGGAGGTTATGCGTTGAAATCATGCGGTCACGGACGGAAATTATGCCATTTAAAATCAGGAATCCCGTATATACCAGGCAGGAACCTGATAGTTGCACTAGGAAGGAAACTCGGCTAGAGAGTCAATTTGTAGCCTCGCGTGTTTATTGCTATGTGGCGGTTCTCGTTCGTTGATAAAGAGGTAGGAATTCAGGGTTCGGCAAGTTTGAGGTAATAGTGGCCTAGATCGCGGACAGTTATCGAGGGAGGTGTCCATTTTAGAAACGTTTATATCGAGACAACCGTATATTTCCGTCTGAACGGTATTGATAAAGATATTAAATTTATTAGACGATTAAAATGATATTTAGAAACGCGTTTCAAAACATTGGCAATAATTAGTACGCTGTTTGACAGATGGAAATGTTTTTGGTATGCGTGGAATCTAACGTTGTGCATAAAATTTTATTAATTTTTCTTTTTCCTGGAGAAAATTTGAATACTTTTTTGTTGAAATTTCTAGCAATAATTATGTATATTTTATTGGTGAAAAATTTGAAATGATGTTGAAAAGATGATATAGAAATTTTATGGATTGCAATTTTGAATATTTACATTCTGTAATCGAGTGATACAATCAATTTTTCTTGTCAATGTTATCCTTCGTTTAATCTGTCGATAATTAAATATTCGAAATATCAATAAGAGGTTGTAAAATAATTATCCTAATTATTAAAATCGTATTTTATTATGAAACTTTATAAATTCTTCTTATTTCGTTCCAAATGAGATTATATATCGCAATGCCAACCTCCAATCTATTTTTAGACGACCTAATATTCTCGAATATCAATTGGCATGCGGAATAAATTATAATAGGATTTTCAATATTTAAACTTGTAGCAGACAAGATGTCTATCGAATTTAAATAAATAAATAAATAAAATCCTATTCGCAGAATCGATCGGAATAATCTTGAATTCTTACATTACAGAATTAATGAGGAAAATCTATATTTCACAAGAAGATTCTTATTACTTAATATTAAATACATCCAATGCCGATAAAACGAACGATAAAAGAGCCGTTATAACGAACGAATCCGTACACGACGAGAAAGAGAGAAATGATCAAAATATATCTGGCGGATTAAAAAAATCGGCTAATAAATCAACTGACATTATTAAACGAGGGTATTAACGGTGGAACAATAATAACGTTTAAAACCGATTAACACGCGCCGGTATATCGGGAAATGGCAGAAGATATTTTAGGAAAATTCCATAAATCGGATTAAGTCGGCTGAAGCAAACCCGCGGCGAGCAGTTTTACACGGGAAAAATGGAAAAGCATTCCCAATTAAAAAGCTCGACCCCGGGAATTAAATTCGAACCCCGTGTATCGTGCATCATCGGGAATTAGGATCGATCCTTGTCACTTATGAATTATTCCGCGACCTTGTGATCGCAATTATGTGATCAGTGTGAAGGTTTCGCGCATAATCATAAAGAGCAATCCTTGGTAATCGATATTCCTTGATAATCGGTTAAAGCTGATGTACGACACTGAGAAACGAGCTGTCGTTTAATCGAATACCGTGTAACAACAGGATACAATTTTTATAGCAAGTATATTCTTATCAGATTTTTGTAAAAATTTTGCATTATGATAGATTTTATGCAGTAAATAGATTGAGGATCTTTATGCAAATTATTTACAACGACGTATATGAATATGTTATATATTCTTCTTCTGATATTAATCTGACTTTTGTAATTGTAATAGATTCTATTTTGTTTTTTATTAAACATTCAATTTTGCATTTAACAGGGAATGATATTTTTCAAAAATACGAGTAATCATTTTTTGAGATTCTGCTATTCAGATTTATCAAAAATTGAAATAAAAACTTTCCTATTAAGTCAAAGGAATAATATTATTTTAAAAAACAATTTTCCTTCAAACATTTCAAAAATTAAAAACCGATCTTGCTATAGCTTCTTTAATCAAGGCGATAATTTAAAAAATTCTTCGAAATTCACCGCCAATTGCGAAATCGATTAATCAACTCGAGGCAAACTCGACTCGAAAACTAGCGGAATAGATCTGCCATCTTCTGCCGAAACGGAAATTTCATTTAACAGTAAATTTTCCCTCCGGAATCTAGATAAATTAGCTTTCTTTATGTACCCGGGGTTGATATCTAACCTATTTAGGATCGCAAGCGCCGCTTGGGTTTCTGCTTACCTACGAGAAGGGACCCTCCTCCTCGTTCGTGGTAATGATGATCGATATCCCGCAGAACTGTTGCGGTTAATGCCTATTTCGGATGGTGCAGAATTGAATGCGTATTACGCCGTTCTAAATACCATTTTCTCTTATCCTGTCTTGAACCCGGGTATTACCCGGTGTACAAGCAGTTGGATATTAATCTAATTTTCAGGATTACACCCCCGTATAATCATGTTAATTGTATATACCACCGATGGTTGGAAGGGATCTTGATGATATTAATTATCATCAAGACACTTTGATTATCGATGAGATGACACACGTCATCACAAATCCTCATTTTATAACGAATTAGATAAAATACTTTTCCTTTTGTCTCATATTTATCACATTAAAATAATAAATTTAACTCTTGGATCTAATCAATCGTTTTAAGTGATAACACTATTGATACATTTGGCGTTATGTTGGCTTCGAAAAAAGAATAGATTTACTTTTATTTGCTAATTGAAAAACTCGTCGTAACGATCGTGTAACATCATCGAAGGGCTTGTCGATGGGAGCCAAAACAGGCGGTAACTTTTTGGAAATGGCGGCGGTTTCGTTGGGAATTTACTACGCGATCGAAGTTTCCGCTCAATGTCTATTCAACTTTGACGCCGATGAACTAGGGCTCGGAGTTAATTACGGCCGGGACATGCCGATGGCAGACTATGGGAACGGTCCATTTGTAGCGGTGAATTGCGCGTTTCTGCAGGCGAGACCCGTTTCCCATGACAGAGTTAGCTGGAAAGAATTCTTCGACTGTTTGGAATAGTTAATTAATTAGACCGACCGGCCGAAGAAACGAGAAGATCGTCAATCACCTAGGTCACACGCGTGCCAGCGTGCCACCAGAGAGGATTTCCTCGCCGGAGTATTGTACGAGAAATCGATATCCGGACTAATAGGGTATATGCACGACTGTTAACGAGGAGATATTCCATGATAATTATCCTGTAACAATTTCCAAGAAAGAATAACCAACGATGAAGTAATACGAGAGAATTTCACTTTCGAAATAATTTTTCTCGAAGAATGGAAAACGATGTATTGTATTTGCTCTATGGAAAGTAAGAAGTATATTTATATTTAGAAACGTAAATAATCGTCAAGATTTACGATTTGGAAATGACGTTTTCGTAAGTAGAAATTTCGCACTCGAGGAAGGGAAATTAGCAAGCAGCAGGCACGAACTTATAATCCACGATTCCAAGGACAATTCGACGCGAGTATGCCACTTGTCTATTTATTGCACGGCACAGTCATATTGAGTGGTTAAGGCGCGGGCCTCGGGGTTCATTAAGTCTGCGGTAATGGCGATCGATATCCCGCATGACTGTTCCGCGGAATGTTCTGCTTAGAGTCGTGTTCACTACCACCCATGCCGCGAACTTTTTACCCTTTTTCCCATCCAACGTCCAATAACGTCACTGTTCGATAGTTGGAATGGCGTTCGTCCAATTGTTCCCTGCCAAACCATTGCCATTTTCGAAAATGAATCGATATTATCGCGCAAAGTATGTTTGTGATTTGTTGCTTCTGGTTATCTCGAGAATAAAATGAAATTTCCTTGTGAAAATTATCTAATTGTATTTAATCATGATTTGAGAGAAATGGCAAAGAAAATATCGAGAATGACATCATTTAATATTAGATTCCATCGAAATCCATACTTTCCTCCATTCTATTATTCCATCACTCCAGAGATTCTGGATTCACTTATTCCAACTTAAAAAAGAAATCTATCCAAAAGATCAAGTGTTATATTTCCTCACCAAGATACTCGATCCTTACAAGTATTTCTAAACTCGAGAATAAAATGAAATTTTCTTGTGAAAATTATCTAATTGTATTTAATCATGATTTGAGAGAAATGGCAAAGAAAGTATCGAGAATGACATCATTTAATATTAGATTCCATCGAAATCCATACTTTTCTCCATTCTATTATTCCATCACTGCAGAGATTCTGGATTCACTTATTCCAACTTAAAAAAAAATCTATCCAAAAGATCAAGTGTTATATTTCCTCACCAAGATACTCACAACTTCGAACCTTACGTATTTCTAAACTCGAATTAACTTAATTCCAATCTTACGTTTCTTCTTCAATTAATTCATCTCTCTCGTAATAATGATCCATAACGAAGAGGAAATCGCACAATTATCCTCGAACCAGTATCCATCACGGAGGGAAGCAACGGTGGATCAAAATCCTCCGCTGAAAACGAAGCAACGATATCCCACAGAAGCGTACTCTCGAAGCGAAGGCAATCGAAGATACCTGGCCCCCTCCGAGGCTGGGAAATATGATAACAGTAATAAAATCTCGGCGAGGAAATCATATCGGGCCAATTACCAGCCGCATAATAAAATCATTTTAAAAACTTGAATCGCGGGGCGCAACAACATCCCCCTTCCCTCTTCCCACGAGGGGGATGATGGCCTGGCCCCGTCTTGAATCTACTTATTACGCGACAAAGGGTAACTTTATTCAACGATGAAAAGGAGGAGGGGCTCTTGATTAAGTTGCCGGCTGGGAACAACTATGGTCGATACTCACAGCGCAGATATTATTCTGCCTGCAAAACGTCTGGATTATAATCGTGCTCGAGTGCTCGCGAGAAAGTTTCGCGGCCACCGGTAACAAGACTGTAAAATGGTCCGTCAATCTGCGTCCTTTGCTTGTCTCTTGGGAGTCTTGGAGAAGGAGAAAGGGTAAATACCGTAATTTGGCAGTGAATGCGGGTGCCTCGGGGAAGAAGAATCTTCAGGGTCGAAATCGTCGTCGTTAATCAATCGGGGAATATTGAAAATTTGGACGATCTGCTGACGATTCTACATTTTTTCCACAACGATTTTGTTCGCTCTTCTTCGATTTGCATCTTTGATCCCCCGTGAAAAGGAGGGGAGGGAATGTAAATATCGTGACGATTCGAGGAATGTGGGCGGGCTTTGAAGAATCGTGTTGATGAAGGGAAGAAAGAATATTGAAAATTTTTAGTGGATTTATAAGAGTTATGTTATGTGCGTCGATGATAATTTTAATTCGATTATAAAAATGAAATATGCAAAGTGACAATACAAAATAAAATTGGAATAATTACATCCATAATGCATCGTTGATTTCAAAATCGTTTAACCAAGTAAGTACACCATTCTGTATTTTCAATCGAACGAGCTGCTGCTGCTTTTTATCCAAATTATTTCTTCATACGAAAAGAAAAACGAACAGAACACGTTACACAAGTTACCAAAATTAGAAAAACCGGTTTACACCTGACGAATTAAGCGAAAAATTGTTCTCTAATTATCACAAGCTGGACACAGGCAATTTTTTAAATTAATTTAAAACGACAACACGGCTAATTAACTGCGCGAATGCTCCTATTCACAGAACAGATATACTAATGGATTCCACTTAACAGTGTCCGCCTCTATTTTAAATTCCTTTAAAGGTTAGGTACACAGAGGATAAATTTTAATAGCTAATATAATTTAAAATTGAAACTACGAGTTTCTTCATTACGAAATCCTGTGTAATCATAGATTTCTTCGTTGTGAAAATTTTGAAAAATTTCTTTAAAAGCTAGACGAAGAGAGAAGAAAGAAAGAAGATTCAACAGACTTCAAAATTGCAACTATAGACACCTCCACCATCTTTTCGAGATTTGATTTGCAACTTTATACAAATTTTTTTGTATAAACGCAAACAGAAAACAAATTCTAATATAATTGCAAATAATTCAAAATTTCGTTACCAAATAAACTTCTATATATATATTTACAAAATCCAACTTTTTTAAAGGATAGATACAACGAGGAGAAAATTTTAATACCTAGCAGAATATAAAATTACGATTATAGATCTCTCCATGGATCACTTTTACACATTCAACACCCACGCGAACAACCAACAATCGAAGCAACAACGTCTAAAATTTCAAAAAGGATTCACGTTTCGAATTTTATCAAACTCGCTCAACAACATTCACTTTTTCTATCCCCCTAAAAAAAAATGTTCCAAATAAAACTTACAATCTGCCACACAAATTAAAAAAAAAAAAAAAAAAAAAAAACAAAACAAAATACTCGACTCCATTTGAAACGCGATAAATCCAGCAAAGAATTATTTTTTCCAAATAATCGCCGTGGCGATATTAAAAACATCTCTACCGTGAAAAAAAAACACGTATCCGGGAAAAAATCGCCGGATATCTCGCGATTAAGCCGGATATCGCGCATCATCCCCCTTCGATAAAAGTCAACAGGCCACCCTCCCCTCCG
>NW_006263463.1:129702-132347 GCF_000469605.1 Apis dorsata
ATCGATAATTCCCATCCGTACGAGCGTCTGTTTATAATTACGGGCGAGCAAGGAGGGTCCTGCCAGTTGCCATTTCGCATTAGCCGTATAACTTGCATGCAATTGCGCGGGGAGGTCACCCGCAGTTGCACCTATGGCGTGGGTGTGCAGTGTCGAAACTCGACACCGGCTGCACGAATTCGGGTGTAACGGGGTTAGAGATACGTGGCGATAATCAGCCGTAGATCGTGTGCAAGAGGAGAAGTTATACCCCTTTTGAGGAGAAGAGATCTATATATAAACTAGGGGATGAATAAACGTTGAATAAAATATACGGATAGACATTAGGACAAATTTTGAACTTGCGTGATTTTATCATTAGAAAATTTTCTGCCAAGTTTGACTGATAGTAATTCGTTTTGGATGGATTTGGATAATGAAGATTCTATTCTTTGTCATACACTGTATTCTACATAAATGAATAATTATAGAAGAAATATATAAATACGATGAAATATTAAATTGGACAAGTAAAAAATATTGTTCAATGATAAATTTTGACACCAAATGTACCTAGAATATCTATATATATATATATATATAGAGCATGGATTAAAATACGAAGAAGGAAAATGAAAAAAAATGTATCCACGATTTTTCCTTAGAGAAAAGATTAGGATGGAAGAAAAAGGGAAAATTGTTGTTTCGATGATGTTCTATGTAAAATATTCGTACGAATGTTGAATATGAATAGGGAATTTAGATTACGCCACTGCTAAGTTTTTGCGCCCTATGCTGCTTTTAAACGCAAACTCAATATTTGGTTAAATTTCACTTGCACCTCTTTCAGCCCACTCTCTCGAATATAATCCAACCTGTGTAAATTAACCTTGTATCTACGTGCTCACGCAACATTTTGAAACGTATATATAACACGGTTCGAGCTCACGCATAAGAATCGCAAATGTATCCCGTTTATAAACGTCCAGCCTGCCTGTCTCCCTTTCTCTCTTGGAAAAAAAAATTGGCTCGCTTTTTGCCGGCGAGTCGATGGAAAAATATGCTCGCGCACGTGAAATTTACGGAAAGCTTTTTCCCTACCTTTATTATACCGTTCAAACTTTTGCTTCGAACCTTTTCCACTGAATGGAATTGTTGTACAAGTGTAAGAGAAAGAAGGCGAATCGATTAGCTGATTATTACATTATCGTGTAATTACACCGTTCGACAAATTTTAACTTCTTTCTAGGTCTTGTTCAACGGACGTTTCTTATGAATTTTAACGTGCTGAATAAATTGTTTTAAATTTCAAAAGAAAATTCTTTCAATCTGTGAAAAGTGTTTTGAAGATCGTAAAATCAAATATATAATTAATAAATAACCAAGTGAGAGAGAATTCTTATTCAATTAATCAAATTTTATTTACAATTTATCTATCATCTATTGATCTTAAACGATATCATTTGATCTAAATTCGTATCTTTTTTAACTCATACATTTCGAATCTCACAATTTATAAATAATTTCGAAAGCAATTTTCGAGATTCTCGAATTCAATCCCAAACATCTTCATTTCAAACAAACGCATTTCCTCGCGTTTTAAACAATTGCTTCTTATTTTTATTCCTTCCAATCTCTTATAAAAAAAAAAAAAACAACGATTCTTCGTCTTCAATTTCTCCAATTTAATCAATGTGTATGCCTTCTCCAACCGTTCTTTTCAACCGTTTAATAATACTGAAATCACATTCTCCGATACTCAACAAAAGCTATGTAAATTCCCATCGTGTTCACCGTGGAGCATCGAACAAAGGAGAGAGGAGCGAGGCGAATAAACGAAGAAAACGATGAATCTCGATGCAATCGCTGGAAATCGATGGAAGAGCGCACAACCGTTTCCGTGTCGTCGCCGATGAAAAATGAAAACGTACGAATACAACAATGGAATTCATAAAGCTGCAATAACGAAACGTATACCGCCTTTATGCGTGTTTTATGGAGGGAGCGGGCAATAGAGAGGTTGCCCCCGGGGAGCACGAGGGTGGCGGAGCTAACGAGAAGATAAGGACAACGAGAGATTGAAAAGGTGAATGGGGCGGAATCGCTGGCTGGATGGATATTTTGTCAAATTTTTAATAATACCCCCGGTAACAGAGGCAATTGTCCGTGCGGAAATGAGTCACGTAATTGCGACAAGAAGTATGTACAGTGGTAATAACGAGGTATTGTCTTTTCATGGCTCTTCTTTCGTAAGGGAGCTCGCGAAATGCAATTGCACTTTCCTTTGCTGGAAAGCGAAGGTATACATACGCGTTCTCTTCAACATATTGAATATTTTATGGACGGGAGTGTGCAGGAAGATGCTTAAGGGATGCATGAAATTTGGATATGTTTATTGGAATTTTTATTAAATTTTTGTTTCCTTTGAGTTGGACATTTTTGAAGAAATTGCGAAGAAAGTATTTCGTAAAGTATCGAAGCTGAAATATTTTTTATTGATGTATCATTTATAATTTCATTTCGTTTCGTTTTTTTTTATGCTCTTGATGAATGTATCATGTGTATTTTGGAAGGAAATCCAAAGTTTAAATAAGTAGTTTATATAAGTTTTAAAAATAGGTAAAAGAATCTCTATAGAAAACAGCAAAAAAAAAAAAAAAAAAAAA
>NW_006263463.1:132561-143721 GCF_000469605.1 Apis dorsata
AATAGTATAGGTGTGTCTCGAAACATTTATTTAACAAACGTATATTTAAATAAAAAATATTCTATTTATACAATATCAAAAATGTATATTTATCTTTTTGACATGGATATTATTAAACGAAATCGATAACATTGAAAAATAAATATATAGAAATATCTGAAAAGACTGTGTTCAATATATATAAATATTTGATCGGATAAATATCGTATTAATCATTATTATTTTGTGTACACTTTATAAACAATCTGTACGTGTACGAGCAAAAATGAAAAATAAAAATCAAAGAATCTTAAGAGAAAAATAAGTACGATAATTCTATTTCATTTCTTCTATATCCTCACAAGGAAAAGTGAATAAAGAAAGAAGTAGATATTCATTTCAAAGAAATCTTCTTACAGAAAAAGAGAAAATACAATCTATCCTGAAATACGCAACCGAGATATCAAAAGCATGAAAAGACGTCAATGTTACACCACTCAATTTTTCCACGACCGGTTTTACAGGTTTTGAATCGAAACCAGCCATCTACTACCAGTTATTCGATTTGCTATGCATATTAAAATAAAATGAATAAAATCGATAAAGACGAAACTTGTATTCAGAATGTTATGATATATATTCGTTTATAAAATAAACATAAAAGTTGATATGCAAAAATATTGCTCGAGGCGAAACATATATTATAAGAAATTTAATTTTGCATTAAGTGAAATAATTCGTCGCACTCTATATCTTTATGTAATTCAAAATCGATCTTGCAATGGCACTTAAATTTTTCAATTGTAAAAAAACAAAATTCAATCATATACTTTCAAATATTTGCTTACAAATTATATATGTAATTCAAATCAGAAAATTATACAAGTTTTATACCTGCAACCAAACCAATTTTGAGAATAGCTATTCTTCTTCTTTCTGCCATTGCAGAAATAAAATAATATATAATTTAATCCTTTTGTTTAGATATTTTTCTATATAGATTTTAATTATATTTTCTTGTAAAAATTTAAAAATTGTATATCTGAATTTTAAAAATTGGGACATGTTCCTCTTACGATTATTTCATAATCGAGTAAGTAATAAATATGTATATATTCCACAGAGGACGGGAAAACTTCCAACCAAGATATACACGTCCCAACAAGATCAAAAGAGTCAATAAATAAATTTCAATCGACAACCTTTACGTTTATTTTTTCTTTACTTGATTTTTCACGAATATATATTAATAAATTTATCGTTCCACAAAAAAAAAAAAAAAAAAAAAATTTCTTTGAAGGAAAAAAAAAAAAAACGAAAAGGGTGTCGATTGAAATTTTTTTTTTTTTTTCGTTTTTTTTCCCCAAATAATATTTAAAAAATTTTCGTTCCCCAAAAAAAAAAAAAAATTTCTTTGAAGGAAAAAAAAAAAAAACGAAAAGGGTGTCGATTGAAATTTTTTTTTTTTTTTCGTTTTTTTTCCCCAAATAATATTTAAAAAATTTTCGTTCCCCAAAAAAAAAAAAAAAAAAAAACATTCCTTTGAAGAGAAAATATAAATAAAATTACGATTACTCCGCTTCTAAATTTTTTCCAGCAAACGTATCGTCGCGTAACACACAAGACCATAGAAAATTACGTTTCTTATTAAATAAATAATTACACGGAACAAACAACCACGTCTTCGTCCCAATATTAATGTATATTATCCCCTTGTATACGTGACGTTCCCTCGAGGATATACGGTCGAAGATTAAGGGGGAAATGAAGGGAGGGGGGGGAAGAGAAAAACTGTGGGCAATGTACACAACGTTACGGAGGAAATGGGATAAAACCGCGAATATTTGACGAAGTTTTTAATGCGGAATTAAAGGAGAAAGTAAAATTTTCCGCTCGCATAGGAAACGCGCATAGGCAACAATGAGCGGAGAACAACCGCTAAGGGGGAATTTCGCGACTACATTTCACGCAAACAAGAAAGAGAGGTGTGGTGTTACGCGCGATAATTCCCCTGGGAATGCGTGGAAGGCAAGGAAACGTGGAAGATGTACGACAGCCGAGCGGAAAATAAAAATAAAACAGGGGGAGGAATTAGAGTTGCGGGTAAATTTCAAAGGGGGAGGAGGGAGAATATTTGATAAAATTGTTAAAACTTTGGCCGAATAAATGGCGTGTTAATGAAATGAGCAATTTTTAAAATCAATTTTCGTACAACGCCCACAGGGATTCTAGGTTTGAAATTTTGCGAAACGAGTCGAGAGAAACTTTTTATTCCTCTGGAATGATTGTTCGTTAATTATTCGTTATATTTGTGAAATGATAAATTGGAATGAATTTTTATTTCGATCGAAGTTGCTTCCTCGAAGTCGGTTTATTCTTATCTATTTATTTGGATTGATTTTTCTTCCCGTCAATTATTAATCCTTAGTGTATACACGTGGAATCGATACTCTGACGTTATATCTAATTTTAGTGCGTTGAAATTATTCATGACGAAATTAAACATTTGAAATCGTGCAATATCTGGATGAATATATATCTTTTCGTTTTTAAAAATAAATTACTTGTAACTTAATTCTTCTCATCCAGATTTTTTCTACTATATTTTTTCTATCTTTAATAATGCATATGTTATCTATAACAAAAGTATACGAACACATTCTTCTATTTTTGTAAAAAAAAAATATGCATAAAAATTTAATACCAGAATTATGAGAAACAAATAAACCTAATTAAGTTAATGATTCATTTATAATTTAACACCGTTCCAAAATTGTACAACTACAAATTTCTAATGCAAAATTATCCACAAACTTTAATACACAGTACCAAAGAAATCTCTACATATCCAAAAGGAAAAAGCAAAAGTCTAAAATCTAATCCGTCGGTTGTGTTATTCAGAAATAAAAGAAAAATTAAAGCAAACGTAGAGGAGTGGTTACACGTTTCGGCGCATCATGAAGCAATATTCTTCCGCGCCGAATACACCGTGGAAATGCGGCATATGAAGAATCTTCGCTACTCGATTCATAGTGCTACGTATACACATTGAGCGAAGGAGGGTGAATGCGAGTATGTATTCGACCCGACAACTCCCTTAGGAGGGTTATGGTACAAGTTGAAACAAGTGTGGAATGGGAAATGAAGGAGGCACGCGAAAGGGAGAAAGAAAGATAGGGGGAGGCGGACAGGCCGAGAGAGAGAGAGAGAGAGAGAAAGGGGTTGCAGCACGAGTCTCCTTTTGAGCCTCGAATTGGAACAATGGAAACTGGTTAACTTCAAACGAATATTCGATAGGATTGCCGACATTCGAGCAAGGAAATGAGAGAAAAATATTAGGAAGTGGAGGAGGAGGAAGAGGAGGAGGACTCCTCCTGCGTTGATACAATGAAGGATATGTGTGTAACCTTCACGATGCTTTCCTATTCCTCCCTCGGGAATATAAGAGAGAATGGAGCAAGAGGAAGAAGGGGACTGGGTAATAGGGCTGGGATATTGACATTCATCCGTTTCTGACCTATGATTTTAGAGGATGAAAGCGATTAGCAAGCGCCATATTGCTTGATCGATACGACGATTATATTTTTTTCTTTTCTCTTTTCTTTTTTTATTTTTTAAAAGAACCTTGAGAAAGAGAATTACACTGTGAGCAAGTGTTGAAATGTAAATTATAACGAGAGTGTACAGGGGCTAATGTGTAATTTTATGTAGTGTCGAGGTAATGAGAATATAAGCATTGAACGAGTGTAATGGATATACAGGGTGTCCTATTTGGAATTATTCGATGTTTCGAAAAATTTTTTAAATGAAATCGAATGGAAATTCTATCAAAAATCGATCTAAAATAAAAGAAAAAAGAAGCATTTTAGTGAAACTTATAAAAAAAGAGTCATCAATATGATAGAAATTGAAATCTCGTACATGTAACATAGATTCGAGATTTTTCCATTCATCAATTGTCGATAAATTGATATTTTTTGTTTAAAACAATTATCAATATCATCATTAGCCTCCAACGTATTATATATTCATGAAATAGATTTGATTAAATTTTCGCAAGAATAAATTAATCAATAAAAAAAGACAGAGAAACCAATGATTTTACCAACGAAAGAACGTACACAACGTAACAATCTCTATAAATAATAAATTCGCATTCATTTGTCGAAACTATCGCAAAACTATGGCACAGTTTTATTTATTTTTTTTTTTTTTTTGCCAAATTTCCAATTCACACGAAACACGCGTCAAAACTTTCGCGTATATTACATGATATATGCAATTTTTCCAATTCCACCGTTGAAATACACGCGCGGAAATAATTCAAAGGACAAATTGGGAGCGAAAATAACAAATAGGGAACAAGTTAAAACGGTTAGACGGAGAACGGGTGCCAAACGATCCGATTGCGTCTATCAGTTTAGATATCCCCTTGGAAAGTTGGAACGGCAACTTGGGTATTACCTTTGATGCTCGTGCACCCGAGAATACTCGTTCAACGTATCATACGTTTACCCTTCTGCTCGTGTATCAACATGGCCCGCCGGCCCGGATAGCCTCGGTAAATACAAGGAAAGGAGGAGCAAGTTGTTCTTTGGACAATTTCTGGGGACGATTCCAAGATTGAAAATAGATCCGGAATAAAGGTCAATCTGGATCCGAGAGTCGAGTTATTGCCTGTCGTCCAGGTCACCGAGTTTGAATTGCGAAAGAAAAAAAAAGGAAAAAAGAAAGAAAAATTGGTATTGAAAATGAAAGAATCGCTTTATGCGACGAATGAAATAAGGGATAATACGCTGAGGCAAGAATGGAGGGACGGATGATAGAAAGACGGAAGAAACGTGTAGGATGGAATACGAAAATTTATTCGATCGACAAGTAGAGGAAAAGGATTCGTCTCGATGATTAAATTACGTTCCTTTGACTCGAATTAATCGAGAAATATTGGAACTCTTTTCGTGTACAAATTTAGTTAATCTAGTCTTATTAATCTTTTAGTTGCGACTTCTTTCTTTTCGTGTACAAATATAACTCGTGATTCCTTTCTTCTTTGTAATATGAAACAAGAGTTTTATTCTCGATAGTTATTCTTCGCTCAGTGGATATTGTTTCGACAGTGAAAGTAAACGTCCACTCAAAAATACTCTCGAGAGCAATTCCAGAGAGTTTTACCTTGAAATGCATTCGCACTATTATAAAGCTACGTTGGTCACGGTTAGTATTTGAATAGGTGGTCGTTTGGGAATATCCGTGTGTTGTTGGTAATGGTTCGGAACCACCTTAAATTGTACGATACCTGTTAATGGCCGCAACAGTCAAGTAGCCGGTTAAGTAACAAATAATAACAGTTTTATCGCTGTGGATAAAGACACGTTAAATTGCCTTTGAGATTACGATGATATTTTTATAAAATAAATAATAAAAATTTATCGCCACTGATCATCAAGTGAGATCGAGTCGAATTCACAGTAATCGTTCACTGCATATCAACACGTTTGATATTTAATTTAAATTAATTTCGTGAGAACATACAAACTAAACTTTCATTAAAACAATTTTCAATGCTTCATCATCCTGTTGTAAAAACAAATTCAAAAAGGATTGATTTAACCCTTCGAACGTATCTCTCGTCGACAAAATAAATTTACACACGACTCATTACGCTTTATTATGCTTTATGATTGCGAATAAATAAATAATGCCAAAATAAATAAAATGTTAAAAGTCATCGCGACCTGTTAAAGAACAATTCTCGCAGATATCTCAGAGAATTATTGATGTATAGATTGCGATTTATATTCTGCACGATTCTACCCCACGTTTTTTAAGTCACGCTTTAATTCCCTTCTTTTATTAAAACGCGATATCAGAGTCTCATTACGTGGGGCTCGACGGCTTTCCATTTTCTTAAAGGCGTTCAACGAGGCTTCCACCAATGTACACTTAATAAAATTGCCAATTTTACATGGCGTCGTGAAAACAATATCTATCGAGTTAAGATACCGGTGGAGGAGAGAACAATAGGATACTTATATAGGGTGACCTATTAATCTATTGTTAGACCAAAACAAGATTTAACCTGTGCCTAGCATGATGCTAATCTGATCCAATGACTGTCTTAAGCAAACACGATGACAGTGTTCCTCATCAAGGAACACAATGCCAAGAACATCTTGAATAAGAAACCACTATAATAATCATCTTTTCCAATTTGAGACAATGAAGACGTTTGTATTTAATTTATACGTTTCTATATTTGCTTCAAAAATAAACTGCCAAGTCAAAAACAAATAGTATAATCTCTGATAAACATATTTATTTTCATAGAAAAAGTTACAATATCTCTACGCTTCATTCATTGTTTTTACTTTACATTTTTTCTACTATCATTCAACAAAGACTCCTCCTTTATCTCCTCCTTATCCGAATATGTTAAAAAATATATATAAACAATTATCTGCGAGAATGTGGCCAAAGAAAGGCAAAGAAACAAGGAAAAAAAAACGTGTCGCTTAAAATCACTCTCTAACAATCGAAGGGCTGTTACTAAAATTGATTCGAAGAGGAGGAAGTGAAAGAAAAGCCTCTCGCACATGGGACAATAATTACAATCGTGGCACTTCATTACACGGTTCTGCTTGCGGATAGGATACGGGGGGAGTGGCGGGGATGTTGATTGACAATTGCCCCGGGAATATGAGATCAGATATGGCGAGCGAGGGCGAAAGGGTCGGGCGAAGGGATGGTTTCGGTGTCAAATATTGGCACGGATGCAGTGTCGAGTTACGAATCGACGAAAAAGGGAAGGCAGTATGAAGGAAACGAGTGCTTGTCGTTATTTGAAATAACGAATGCAGAAAAGTGAAAAGGGAGCCGGTACTTGTAAAATGACACTGGTAAATATTGGATTAATTGAACTTTTTTCTAGCAAGAGTACAGAATACGTGAAGAACAGAGACGAGGAGTGATATTAAAGGGGAGTGAGAAGATGTTAAAAATATTTTTTGCAAGAATTTTATGGTGATAAATTTACGAAGGAGTGAAGTATTCAAACTTGAGAGAGAGAGAGAGAGAGAGAAAGGTATCATCTTGCGATCGTCCCTTGAAAGTTAAAATTAATATTGGAAAATAATTAGAGTAAAGGGGTTATAATAATAAGAGTAATGGAAGCTTATGAATATCACAAAGAAAGGTTATAGGTAAAATATAAGGTATTATATTATAAATAGATTAAGTTTAAAACAATATTTGAACAACTTTTCTAAAATAAAACACAATTCTGAATTATTTAAGTGATTATATACATATATAAAATGTAAAAAGAAATGTAATATGTTATCAAAAGATGATAAAAAATCATAGAACTTTTCTTTTAATAATTAAACACGATACATGTTTAATGTATATTTCTTCGATTTGAATACGAGATTAGCAAGTTATAAATTACAGATTGGCATTCGTATCTATGCAAATATTCCTGTCGTGTTCTTGTTCACTATTTGACATACATACAATTTCCATTCATTATTGTGGTCCAACAATCAATACCATCATATTTATATCACAATTGTATAAATATAACCTCGATACGATTTTACAATATTAATTTTAATACACCCTAATCAAATATTAAGATTTCAAAAAAATCTTATCCCAAACAAATTTATAACATTAATTTTTATTCTCCCTCACAATTTCACCGGATTTAATTTAATCTTTCCATCTGTCTTGCAAGTAATCCCTTCGAAAAAAAGAAAAAAAATTTCACCAGTAAAAACTCGGACAGAAACAAGATACAGGGATGCGTGAGTGAAAACTTGCTTGCCAAGGGACCAAGAAAGAATTACCACGAATACGCAATACGGTTTGCAATAGGAAAAAGAAGTTGGAAACGTCGAGAGTAGAAATCTCGTAACGATAAAGTAGCAACAACTTGTGATATATATGTGTATGTGTGTGTGTTATATACAAGTTGGTTCGTTGAACTCGAAACGGAGATTCACCCAAATATCTCCATGCTGAACAATTCCCCTTATAACGATATTGAATCGAAAGAAATTGTAGGAAAGAGGTAAGGAAATATGCAAAACGAAGGAGAGAGTCGAAATGAAGCTGTAATTTCGGATAAGGGACATCGCTTGGAAAGTTTTCTGAATGCCTCTGTTCGAGAGGAGGGGGGAAATAAGTTGGAGCTCATAACCGCATAAAAGAGGAGTGGTGTCTGGTAAACAAGGGAAAAAGGCTAAGCTGAAAGGGCTCGACGCGGCAAAGCAGAAACAACGAAACGAAACGACGAGATATGAAAAATCAGAAGGAATTTAAGGGGTTGGTTTGGAACCGCGTATTAAGTAAAGGGTTAATGAAACCGCGCTTTAACGCGGAAATTCTCAGTTATAATGAAAAGACTCTTAAAAATTTCTCTCTGATTGTGAAACGTCTTGATTCGTAGCCGAGAAATTAATGATTTAAAAGAATTAAACGAGAGAAGAAGATTTAATAATAACGGTTGAGGAAGAAATTCGAAAATTTCTAAACTCTTCGATTTTGATCGATGATAACGATATGGAAGTGGATAAAAATGTTTGATGATCAACGAATTAATAGATAGTCAGATTGAATTACATTCTGAGAAGCTAGATAGATTTGCTCTCGAAGAAAAGCGATGAGTCAAAAGATTGATGATACTTTTAAAATCTATTTTTATTTTCTAGAGAAAATATAATAGCTACGAATTAGATAAGAATTAACAATTCGCAGCAATATTTGATTTAATCGAAAAATGCAAAGATTAAATAAAAGATAATTGTATTATAAAAAATCATCTTGTAGAAAATTTTAATTTTTCTTTCTTTTTAATTTAATTCCAAAATATTTATTTACCATTTCATAGACAGACGTAAATAAAAGTTGTTATCAAGATTTTCTTTGAATCAACTTGTGATTACTTTTCAACGACAGAGAGAAATTGGGATGTAAAAATTAATCGAGAATTTCGTTCAAAGAAACGATCGAAGGAAATACTTTGGAAGAAACGTTAACGATCGTTAGATGTTGCATTATATAGACTTGCACGCACAGTGTTCGATCGAGAGAAAAATCTTGAAATCTCGGATCATGATGAGATTTCAAGGCGAGTCAAGGAGGAGAGAAAAGGTGCAGGTTGAAAATGATGCTAAGAACCGGCTTCGAGCCGGAAGGGAGGTGAGAAGAAGGAAGAGTGAAGTTAAACGATATCCGTGGAAATGGATCGAGCATGTGATTTAAAATATCCGAACATGCAAAATATTATTATTGCATTAAATGATGAAGTTCTATTCGCAGACGAGGAACAATAATGGCGAATTAGTTCCGGAAATGGAACAAATATGAAGAATGTTCGAGGAAGCGATATAACGAGAAGACCGCAAAGAAGATCGAAAAGAAGATGATCTGATAAATAAAAGTGACAAAAATTGAAATAACGAACTTCAGTCGAAGTTAATTTTTGTAAAATTTTGTATATAATATAAATACACGGACGAAAAAATTGATCATCTGTTTTTAAAAATTTGAATTAGATAAAAAACGAAGCTTTAATTTTTTTGCTAGAAAATTATATTCTTTTGTGTAATTTAAATTACAGAATGCTAATTATGTATATTTCTATGAATGAACTTATGAAAGAAAAATTCTTAAACGTTTATGACAACGATTGACAATAATTAAATATTTTTAAAGAAATATATACATCAAAGGAAAATATAAATATGAAATACATTTAATTTCTCCTCCCTAATAAAATGATATTTTTGTCCACACAAATTCTGTTTCTTTTCATTGACACAACAAAGTTAAGTGTAAAGGATTAAGTAATTTCCATAAGAATGGATGATTTGGGAGTTAAAGGAACGCGAAGGGCTCGTGTTCGGACGAGAGGTGAATTTCGAAAAAGGGGAGCCAACCAGATAGGAAGGGACGATCTCCAGGGTGGTCGACGAAGGAAGGAAGTAACCCAAAAGTTGAAGGAGAAACGTGTTCCGGGAGGAGTCGACCTTCTCTAGCAAAAGGACCCTTCGAAAACGATGAAAGAAAAGAGAGAAGGGGGTTTGGAGGAGAAAGAAGATGGACCAAAGGGGTGGGCTCGCATTCAGAGGCTATATCAGGCCACGTGACCCGAATAAACCTGGCCACTCGAATTTTCTTTTGGCTGTACGTGAGAATTAGACTTCCGATAAAGCATCAAACGACAGCTCGGATCAGTGCCTGATGTTCTCTAGCTTTTTAAGTTTCGAGGATGGACATGATCTCTATACAAAAGGGAGGGAAGAATACTGTTGATAAACCTGAAATTTGAATTAAAGAATTTTATCTAAATTATTGTTTTGATGATTGATCTTGATGAGAAAGAAGAAATATTAAAACCTCTTGTTATAAGTTTTCATGATTAATCAGAATATTTGTATAACTTTTTATGAAAATTAGATATACAAAGAAAATTGCGATGTTAGAACATTCAATGAGTATTCGAGAAAGATAAGAAACATCTTTTATTTCATCTAAATAACTTTTTGATCTCAATTAATTTTAAAAGAAATTGGAAATAAAGAATAAACTAAAGATTTTTCGAATTCTAAGAACTAATAATTCTGAGATAACGAAGTTGCTTAATTATTAAAGAAATCAATAAAATTTATACAAAAATCTAATACAATTCAAATGAAACGTTCTATAATTCATTATTTGATTAAATTATCATGCTTTACAAGATGATAAAAAAGAAAAAAAAGAAAAAAAATTCACCATTACTTTAAACGTTTAACAATTTTCTTCCCACTCAATTAATTTACCTATCCATGCATCAAAAAAAAAAAATGTTCAAATTAAACCATCCACGATACAAGAAAGAAACTCTGAAAAAAATTCGTTTCGCAATGAAAGAAAATTCCAATCACTGCTCTCTTTGTCTCTCTCCCTCAAAAAGAAACGACAATTTAAATTTTTACTTTGAACGTCTACGAAATCTCCAATACTCCTTCCACTCAATTAATTTACTATCTATGCATCGGAGGAACGTTTAAATCAAACTTTCCTCCCCCTAGATACCATCTATCGTGAAAAAGAAACTCTGGAAACTCGTTTCACAATGATGTCCAAGTTAAAAGCGCGAGCCTCTTCCTCCTCCTCCTCCTCCTCCTCCTCCTC
>NW_006263463.1:143947-146704 GCF_000469605.1 Apis dorsata
TCCGATCAGATTAAACTCCATCTAAATTTTTGAACCCCCCCTCGCGAGGGAATCATCCACGAATATTATCCCGGAATATAATTCCACTTTTACCCCGCCAACTTTTTTTCAATCGCCCCCTCATTTAATAATTTCTTTACCATTCCACACCACCACTCCTCCCTCCCTCCCTCTTCCATCCCCGATTCTTCCATTATCCCCGTCCGTATTGACTTAATTAATCGATTTATACGAAATCCCCCGGCCAACCAAGCTCGATTCCTCCTCGTCTCGTTTCTTCCTTCCATTCTTCCAACACCCTGACGACGGGGGATGATAAAATTGGCCAGAGTTTGGTGGCGGACAGTATCGAATTCCCTGCAGAGCGAAGCACTCGAGCTTTCTTCCGATAAGAGGCCCGTGGAATCCCGTGCGTGAGCAAGATAGATCTTTGCCGCGGGATGATAGGATATCGATGGCGACGAAAGGGGACACCCGGCGTGCTCGATAACGGTGAGCGTCACGAAGGAGGGAAGGCTCGCCTCCTCGATTGATTACACCAACAGTTCCCCAAGACATTCGAGCAAACGACCGATACGTGACACTTTGACGTTCTCACGTGAGAACGTTTCATTCTGTGGCGCGTACCCCTTCGATCGGTCCATTCCTAGCCTCCACTCTCGCGGATATCGGTTCACGCGCGACCCTGCCGCCGCTTCTCGCATGCCGGCAAGTTTGCCTTCCAACTGGTAATTGCGCAACACGATAGCCTCGACACCCTGCGATCGACACCCTTTACTTTCCGCCTGTCATTGAGCCAACTTTACTGGCTGCTGGCGGCCACTCTGTCTTTCAGCAAGTGTGACACGTTTATGAATGAAAGTGGAGAGATGCTTTGGGTTGGTTGTACGGTTTTGAATATAGTTATATAGGTGATGGTTATTAGGGCATGTTTCTGTAATTTAATCGATTTTTTAATGAGAGGTTTGTAAATGGATTTGTTTAGAATGAAGAAATAAATAATTATAGGAATTTAGGTGTAATGAAAATAATTAAGAAGACAAATCGTTTTTCTTTTTGTTAAAGACTAGAAGTTGCGAAGAAATTTTAATTCATGGAAATTTAGGAAAGAAATTAATCCGATTGATTATTATATGTTTAAAGAATTTTATAATAATTAAAGACATATATCTATGTCTTATGCTTTACATATTAAAATGTAAAGAATTGTTCGATGATATTTCAGTAAGAAAGATTATTTCAATGAGAAAATACGATTCTCAAAGTGAATTTCAAGATTTAACAAAGACACAGATGGTTCAATCCTTAAGACAATAGTCAATAGAGTTGGATTCTTTATTATTGACTTCTTACAATGAGCATTGTTCAAACTTACTTCATTCAGACTTACTTTTCAAATCAGTAGTCCGACCAGTAATTCCTACCATTTCCCATTACTTCGCTTCTATCATCTATAGGTGTAAAAGTAAGATTTAAATTCATTAAACACGATCACGAAATTAATAATTACCACTTCAAATCCGTTATTTTTACAGGATTGTTCGATATAAAATAGAGAGAAGCAAAGGAATTCGCGTCCAGTTTTCGTCCTCCATTGGCCTATAATGGAAAAATTGTCGTAAATATCTTTATCCGCTTACCCCTTCATTTACGAAGCTATAATCCGGTATAATAGGTGCAAAGCATGCATCGTAACACGTAACACACACACACACACACTCTCTCTTTCTCTCTCTCTAACTTTATCTCGTTATTCTTTAAAATGTCGATTGCCTACGTTACCGCAATTACGTTCCGCTACCAACCACCTTTATATATTGGCCCCTTGCACTTGTCGTTGTTGTCATCGGCCAATGAAACGTAAATACCCGGCCACGAAAATAATATTTACGATAATAACGTTCCGTTGAATGAAATCACGTCGTATTTTCTACGTTCGACACGGCAAATTGGCCTACTTTAAGAAAGAAAAATAATCGAGTTAAATATCTTTATTCACGGGACCTTTATTCGCAAAATTATAGCTCGTTGTAATAGCTCGAAACCACGTATGCACGTTCCCTTATCTCCATTCCCTTTAAAATGTCACTTGACTAAGCCTTAACCCTTCAATGTACGTGTGTACACTCTCGTTCATAACTATATCTTATATGAAATTTTTCCACGATATAATTATTTAATTTATTTTAAATTTTCATATTATTGACAAGAAATCTATAGGATCTTATTAAAAATGAAATTACGTGTATGTACAACGTAGTTTTGATATAACAATTCTTTGAGATATACATAATTTTTATATATATTTCAATAATACATATTTATCTTTACTTCTTTTATAATGAAATTTTCCTCGATATATTAGATCAAATTTATTTAAAAAAAAATTATTTCAGAAATGATCAACGTGATTTTAACACATATAGTTTTGCCTGAAGTTTTAATTATTCAAATGCTGTGTATTCATAAAAAAAAAAAAAGAATTAATAATTTATCGCTTTATCTTAGAAGCGTTTCAAAATATTTGTGAAAGAGAGTGTACACGCACGAGTGTGTGCATTTTCTCCGACACAGTGAAAAGGTGAGTAAGGAGACACCGGTGCTATTTGCTCGAGATCACGAGAAGAAAGAGAGAGGGATATGCGAGCAGATAAATCACGAGTTCATGCCACTTTTCGTCTTCTCCTTTTGCACACCACCCCTTCTCTCTCTCTCTCTCTCTCTCTCCACCCCTACCGGCATGACGCCGCGTTTCCA
>NW_006263463.1:146764-155080 GCF_000469605.1 Apis dorsata
CGTGCCATTATTAAGACGCTGGGCGCCACGACGCCCTATCTACCCTCTCCTCTCCTCTCCTCTTCGCTTCCTCCACCGTTTCAGCGCAAAGGCCTTGGCCGTTGTCAAGCGATCGCATAAAGAAGTTATCTTAACGTTGCGATTTATTCGCAGCAAAGTTTACAAGGGATTTATACCCTTACGAGCAGTCGATGAAAATAGGCGAGCGAAAATACGAAGCGGGTCGAGATATATTGGCAGTACATAGTGATAAATTTTCCTCCTTTTTTTTTTTTTTTTTTTCCTTTTTTTCGAGAGATCTTTTCGGACACTGTTAAATTGGAGGTAAATCTTTGGAAATTGAATATGGATTTATACGAAACTGATGAGAAAATTTGAAATTGGACGGGGAGGGAAATGTATTGCGAGGTTTGATTAAAGGTTTTGATAATGAACAGAAGAATGGAGGAGTATTGATTATGAAAATGTGATTTTTAAAAATTTGAAAAATATTTTTGCAAATGATCTTTTGATTAAATGGATAATATATCATTGATAAGAAAAGTTATTGAGAAATAGTTGGTATTAAATTGATTATTAAATTGATTTCAAATTTTTCACAAATGCGCAATCTATTTCTAACACTTTTAATTGATGAAACAACCATAATTCTTTCCCCCATTCTAATGTCTTATATTTAAATAATATGGAATCAAAAAGATAATATTTCACACCTATTTCAATATATCATTTTCCTAATCAAAATTATCTAAATTATATGACATTCTTGGAATAAACTTTTACGAGCATAATAATAATAAAAGGCACGCAATATTTTATAACACCATTTCCGCTTTATTCGCGATAAACTCCTCGAGTATCGAAAACGTGGACCAATAAAGCCCCTGCGATTCATCCTGGAAACCAACAAATTGCCGACCGACGGTGAGAAATAAAAAAACAAAAAAAAAAAAGAAAAAAAGGAAAACCTATTGCACTTTTACAACTGCAATAAACCTTAAGATCCTCTTTTTCCTTATCACATGCTTTGCCCGTTCACAAAGTGTCCACGAGAGCCGGAATTTAACAGATCCAAGCTTAGATACGATTGACAGACTTGAAAGGAAGAGATGCAGGTTGCAGATTCGCTACAAGTCGTTACTCCCCCATCGGCGAAATCGGCGTTAATTTCTCTTTTTATTTCCTTTTTTTTTCTTTCTTTCTTTCTTTCTTTCTTTTTTTTTTCTTTATCCCTGATTAAAAATAGTGCCTTCGAGCGACGAGGTTGTGTACAACCCGCGAAACTGCCGGCACAAAGAGACACGAGGGTGAAAGAAAGGGGAGGAACGCGATTCGCCGGCTGTAAACGCGAGAGGAAAAGGTGTATTACAAGCTGAAGCGTGCTTTTTCGAAAGCTTCCTCTCCTCTTTTTTCCTACAGACAGCTTCTTCAAAGGAGAACCAGAGCGTTTCAAAAGTCCTTTTGAAAATCTTATGGCCACCCCCTCCCCCCCCCCCTCTCCGCCCCCTCCTGTTAAAACTTCTTTGGTTCTTATAGCGGATATCCGGGATGCCTCGGAGCGAAAATTCGACGCAACAAATGATATTAAAGCGCAACGCTTGCGTTCCAATAAATTTGATTAAAAGGCGGAAAGTGGAAAGGAAACTAATACGAATATGGGGAAATGAAGATTCGAAGAATTTCGCTCGGTGTCGTTTGTTTCCTCAAGCAAGATGATTGCACGATCGTTTGTTCTTTGCACGTTTAAATGATTTTCAATATGCTGTTAAAATGTTATGAAAGATTCGTAGATGTGCTTACGATATTTGTGAATCCTATTATTTCCTAATTTTTCAATATTTTATTTTTGAAACAAAGAGAAAGAAAAATTTTAATTTCAAGTGAGAAATATATATTTCAAAAGATATAGCTAATATATTATAGAATTCTAGTAATTAATTTGTATGTGTTATGAAATAAAAAAAAGTTTTTAAGGGATAATTCTGTGAATAGAGGTTTAGAGTGCAATTAAGTGAGTTTAAAATACTAAAATTTTTTTAATGGAACTATTCTGTACTATGGAATGTCGTATGCTTGACTAGTAATTAAATCAGTTAGAAACAATATAAACGTGGCAATATATATGCAGATTGGATTAATTGTTTCTAATAGTTGAATTAAAAAAGTAAGTGAATTTAATAATTATCGATATTATTCATTGTGCGATTTTAATTTTGGAAAACAATTAAAATAATTGCACTCTTTTTATTTTACTGTCTAAATGAATTTTAGAAATATGTGTACCTATTGTAAAGACAAATATTATTCTATTGAAAGCAAAAAAAATTCTTCTTTATTTCTCTCTCTTACTTCTCTTAATTGCAATTTTTTTCTTCATTGCATAATAAGATTTATCTATCATTTCGTAATTAGTTTTTAATGGGGATAACATACAGGATAAATCACTCACAACATTGATATGCATGAAAGAAAAAAATTTCATTCCTATATCTCTTCTTATAAATTAATATGAAAATAATTAAAATAATTAAAAAACTGTAGAAATAAAAAAAAATCAAATTCATATATCTTCATCCTGAATTTCAATAATTTACATTACAACGAAAATTTAATGCAATAAATGTTAAGGTATTACGATAAATTAAATGGAAATTTAATATCGATATAGATATTCTTTAAAATGAAATATCGTAAATATTAATTCTAACTGATGAAAACAATATCCAACTATCCCATTACCCATACAACAAGCAACCTTTTGTGAGCCATAACAATAAATTTTAAAGATACGAAACGTACAACTTATGATATTTTTCATAAAAATCACCCAAATTGATCTGAAAATTATTAATTTCGCCATTGAAAAGAAAACAATATCAGAACTGATATGAAATTCAAGTCTTTAATATAGTGAATATACTCAGATAATGACCATGAGAATTAATACAATGTATTATGAAGAACAATGCTAGCAAACTCATTTAATTGACTGATGTTCTCGAGAAATATATTAAATTCCCAAATATAATTACCGAAATGTTATTTATAGCAAGCTTGGAAATTTTACGTAGATTTTATAAAATATCAGATTTCGTTGGAAATGTATTACTTTTATGTAATTTGTACGAGAATTAAAATTCTTACTTTTTGAGATAAAATTCTTCAAAAAATTGCGACGAAAATTACATAATTTTTAATTTTCATTTTAAATTATATTTAATTTTTTTTACAGTTTTTACATCTATCTTGGGATGGTTGAAAATTTTATAAAAAAAATTTTGCTCTCATTTAATTTCATTCTATTCTTTCTTTTCTTTCTCAAAATATAAAGTAAAAAAGATAAAAGACTTTCAAGATATTAATTTGAGTTATTTACAAATTAAGGAACGACGTTGCGTAATTATATTATAAATACTCGTTAAACGTTAAAAGAAAGAAAAATTTAGAAAAATACGTTATTACGCTGCTATGAAAAATCGTTGTTACAAAAGAGAAAAAGGGAGAAAGGGAAACGTGAAAGGGAACAAAGTACGCTAGCTTCCACGAGTAAACTATTACAGATAGATACAGTATTAACCGTGTTTTACGAGTTATTATGTGATATTAGCAGTGGCCTGTGATAAAGTAAAAAGTTGAAAAGAACTTCAGTCTATTCTAACCTCGTAAAAGACCTCATAAAAGCTCCTGCCTCTATTGCCCGTATTTTCCCGAGTCAACAACCGAATAAAATTTCTTTTTTTTTCTAATCAGAACTAGATCGATTTATTCATCTGAACTTTAACACGTTACCACGATTAACATCAAAACTTCACAACGAAATTTTTTTCGTAAAGAAGAAGAAGAAGAAGAAGAAGGAGAAAAAGAAGAAGAAGAAAAAACCACACAGCAATATATTTCAATCAAGAATTTCCTAGGAAAAAAAGCTTGTAAGCTTCTAATCAATTTTAATTAACTGTATCTACATCTATCTAACGTACAGAGCATTCAAGAAAAAGAAAATATTTTAGAATCTGTGAAAAATAATAAAAAAATTCTATTTGATTATTAAATATAAATATAAAATTTAAAAAATTTGTTTTCTTTCATTGAAGTGCTATGATACGAAAAAATAAAAATATAAAAAAGAAGAAGAAAGAAAGAATAAATTCAATAGATTTTTATTTATAGGAATAAATTTCGAAATACCTTGAACTTAAATAATTTCTATTCGAAAGATATTAAAAAGTATTGCAAGAATATCTATATCGATAACTAGAATATAATAGAAACATGAAAATATAAGATAATCGAAATAAAATGGAAATGGAAATAAAATAATAAAAAATAAAATTCATAAACAAAATAAGATCCCATAAAGTAATAATTCTTCTATGATCATTACCATGTCATCTCTTTTTTTTATTATCTTTAAAATATATTAGAAACATAAAACTAAACCTCTAGTATAAATCGTTCAATTTAAATTTTATTTTATAGATCATTTTTCCAAGAAATTCCTCGATATCTTTTAATTTTTGAAATGAAAAAATATCGAGTTATTTCTTATAATTTGATTTTGGTTAGAAAATACGATAAAATACTTCGCATCGTCATTACACTGACGAGTATCTGATTATAGTTCCTCTATCGTTCTCTCTTATTACTATCATTGCATAATCATGTTATACGTTCTGTTTGTTGCGCCAATATTTAACATCCAGCAATAAATTATCCGCAAATTCTACGTTTCTAATCTTATTTACCTTTTAATTTCCTTTCCCTTTCTGATTTTGTAGCCATACTGTTAAAATATCCTTCCTTCTTGCGTATTTCCTTTCCTCTGGTTTCAGTTATTAAATAAATAAACAAAGCAAAACCAAAATCAAATCATCGTGATTCATTGTTTACCTTTATTGAAGCGTACTCGATAAAGACATTTAGATAATCAAATTTTATTTTGTGAATTATGAACACAAATTAATTTATAGAGTACATTGATTAAAATATAATAACGGATTGTTATTAATCTTTCATGTAAATAAATGGTTTATTAAAAAAAAACTAATTAATAAAAATCTACCGATGGAAAATTCAAGAAACAAAATGGATAGATTTGTTATTTGATTTTGCTTTAGAAATTCAAAGTGCTTTAGAAGTTCAAAGAAGATATGATGTAATCTATAAAATAACTTGATATTATAAAATTATAGATATTTGATTTTGCAACTTGAGATGAAAATTAAAATATTATAATTATTCTAATCCTAGTGATTATTTAAGTTTCATCTCTACAATTCTTTCAAATTCTTTATCCATTATTAAATTTGAGAAATATGTAATAAATGAATCCACTTTTTGAAGATAATTAATTTTTGAATTATTCAATATTTCATATATATCTACAATAGCTATAGACCAACATCAAACAAAACTTTTGCCAAAATTAGATGAAAACAAAAGTTTTATTGGAAGATAATATGTAAATATTTTTTTATATTTGCTGTAAAAATAATATAATTAATCAAAATTGGACATTATTTAGATCAATATATCTACATAAATAATTGTTTCAATCATATTATCGTTCATTATTATCATTTGTTATATATACACATTTATAACAATTTTAATAGATGTTAATTTAATAATCACTCATTATAACAAAGCTATAATATAATCGATAATATAATTAACATTAAATGAACAATATTTTAATGAATATTACTTATAATTGATGCTATCATGCTTGTGAGTTCAATATTAAGATAATGTTCAAATATTTAAATTAAAAAATTATATAAATAATTATCAAATCACATCTGAATTAATAATTAGAATTTTTAAATTGTTATTCATTAAATAATATTTTGTCTATATCTGATAAAATTACATATTCTTTGTAAAAAAAAAAATTTTGTTTCTTTATAAAGAAACAAATTAATTATTTGAATATTCGAATATCATAGTATTTTTGAATTTTTATGAGCATAATTGAAATTGAAGTAAATAATTATCACTAAATGTAAAAAAATTAAGATTTTAATTTATTAAAATATGTGATATTTCTTATAAAAGATTAATTAATGATAGAAATACACATATTTTATATTCAAAATTATTATATATGTAATAATGTTGTTACATATATGAATACATATTCACAAAAATATTTAATTAATGGTTCTAATTGAATCTCAACTAATTAAATCAAAAAAAAAAAAAAAAAAAAAAATTCAACAAATATAAATATTACGTTTAATTAATCATTTAAATAAAATATATCTTTTAATTAAGAGTTAAAAAAATAAATAATAACATTATTTGTATTAAAAATATTCAATTCAAAAAAATTAAATCGAGTAATTTTACAATTCTAAATGTTCAATTCCCAATAATAATATTAAAATATTAAATGTTTATATATATAATAATATATAATTTATATATAATTAATATATATATTAACTATATATATTAATTATATATAATTACTTATAATTAATATATAATTTATGAATTAATATGAAATTTTAGATTTTTTTACTAATAATGAAAATATGAAAATACTTTTCAATATTAAAGGATAAGTTACTTTGCGTTTACTTTATTATAAATATATTGCTTAATCAAACAATTAAATGTTATTTCTTATTCGATTTCTAATTTTTAAATCATTATTTTATATATTTAAATGTTATTCAAAAAAGGGCGAATAAGGAAATATACAGTAAAATAAAGCAAAATATAGAAGTTTATAAATGTTTTTTCATCAATCAATGTCTATATAACTATATAACTATGATAATCGAATATTCAAATGATTGATAGTTGGTGATTTAAAATAATGAACTACATATCGAAAAACATTATCGCCAGTTAAAAGGAATATAATACTTACCTTAATAGTGAATTGTCTGCATGCTGGTTTGTATGCATTCGTTCCACAAACAAGAAATTGATCAGGTCCTTGTCTGCCGAATACTCGTACATAATTTTGACACTCGTCCTCACTACGTCCTTTCAGATAACAAAGTTCGCGATGCGCCCCGCTGCTGGACCACTGCAACCTCTACAACAAACAAGATCAAACAAAAGTTACATTTATATAATTCCCGAAATGTAGCATTTCATGTCAGATTACAAGAAATAGATTGAATCGTAACAGGAAGGGAAAAAAAAATATAATTGCAAAAATAATATTTAAAATTAATGAATAACCGAAACAAACCTAACCTTTTATCTCATTTTATAATTTTTTGTAGCCAAGTAATTCATCACACAGAACACTTTTATCACAATTACTGTAAAAGTATATAATTATTATCAATAATAAAATATCGAATATAAGTACTTTTAAATCTAAATATGCTAATTATTAGAAAATAATAATAAAATTGAAATACAAGAATACCGAACACACAACACTTGACAAGAAACATTCGCCATATTGAAACTTTATTGCGCGCGAAAATATACTAAAATATGTAATATTTCGAACTAAATTGTGAACAATTGAATTCCAAAACGAATTTTAAGTTCTTTAAAACAAGAATACACAATTACTACGAATAAAAATCACAAATAAGGAAATACAAAATATCTACATAAGATTCGAAATATAAATTCACAATATGTTAATTATTAGAATTTAATATAAGAATTAAGCAAAATGACACACAATTGCTTGACGAGACATTCGCCATATTGAAAAATTATGCGCGAAACCGTGCTAGAAATCACCATACTGCGCACAAACTTCAAACAATTCAAATCAAAAATAAAATTTGAAAAATTTAATACAAGAACTCACATTTATTATTAAAAAGAATATATCGCAAAACAGAAATTCCATATTTGATGGGCCTAGTCATCAAAATATAAAATTTATTAAAAATTAATTGCAAAATTCACATCAGTAATACTACATTCATACAATGCCTTACAAAATCATCATACTGAAATATTTATACATATATTTATACATATACGTAATACTTCGAACAAAATTACGAATACGAATACTAAAATGAAATCTCTAATCGATTGTAACAATATACACTTATTATTAATAACAATGTATTCCAAGACAAAATTCCTCTAACTGAATAAGAATTTAAAGTAGAAATATGTCAATTATTAGAAAATAATGTAAAGATCGAAACACACGTATTACGAACACACAATGCCTGACAAAGGACGATCGCCATATTGAAAAGATTATTACCCGCCAAAGTATAGTTTATTCTCTAACATTTTAAAAAGTACCAATAATCAAATTCGTAATGAAACTCGTAATTCTTACCAAATGAATATATATTTATTCCTAATAACAATGTA
>NW_006263463.1:155194-155602 GCF_000469605.1 Apis dorsata
GTATTACGAACTATGCTTGACAGAAGACGATCGCCATATTGAAATATTTATATATATATTATACGTAATTCAACGAACGGAGAATACGAATTCTAAAAGGAAATTCTAATCGATTATCACAAGAATACACAATTATTATTAATAACAACGTATCCCAAGACAAGATTCTTTTAACTGAATGAGAATTTAAAGTGAAAATATCTCAATTACTAGAAAACAATGTAAAGATCGAAACACACGTTTTATGAACACACAAAGCCAGACAAAGAACGATCGCCATATTGAAAAGATTATTACCCGCGAAAATATAGTTTATTTTCTAACATTTTAAAAATTACCAATAATTGAATTCGTAATGAAACTCGTAATTCTTACCAAATGAATATATATTTATTCCTAATAACAATG
>NW_006263463.1:155810-157430 GCF_000469605.1 Apis dorsata
CTATACGTAATACATCGAACGGAGAATACGAATTCTAAAATAAAATTCTAATAGATTATAACAAGTATACACATTTATTATTAATAACAATGTAACCTAAAACAAGATTCTACTAACTGAATGAGAATTTAACGTAGAAATACGTCAATTGTTAGAAAATAATGTAAAAGTCGAGGCACACATATTACGAACACACAACGCCTGACAGAGGACGATCGCCATATTGAAAAGATTATTACCCGCGAAAATATGGTTTATTTTCTAACATTTTAAAAATTACCAATAATTGAATTCGTAATGAAACTCGTAATTCATACCAAGTAAATATATATTTATTCCTAATAACAATGTACTGAGAAATAGGATTCACTTATGTGATAAGGAGTACACGATCTAAACATTTTAATAATTAGAAAATAATATAACAATTGAGACACACGTATTACGAACTATGCTTGACAGAAGACGATCGCCATATTGAAATATTTATACATACATTATACGTATACTTCGAATTATATTACGAAAGGAAAATATGAATTCTAAAATGAAATTCCACTTACAAGAATACACACTTATTATTAATAACAACGTATCCCAAGACAAAATTCCTCTAACTGAATGAGAAATTAAAATAGAAATATGTCAATTATTAAAAAATTATATAAAGATCGACGCACATATATTACGCACACATACTCGACAGACGAACGCCATATTGAAAAGATTATTATCCGCCAAAGTCTGGTTTATTTCCTAACAATTTAAAAAGTACTAATAATCGAATTCGTAATGAAACTCGTAATTCTTACCAAATAAATATATATTTATTATTAACAACAATGTACTGAGAAACAGGATTCACTTATGTAATAGGGAATACATGATCTAAATATTTTATTAAATAAAAAATAATATAAGAATTGTAACACATCTATTACGAACTATGCTTGATAGAAGACGATCGCCATATTGAAATATTTATATATATATTATACGTAATACATCAAATTATATTACGAACGCATATTCGAATTATAATACGAATTATAAAATGAAATTCTAATCAATTATCACAAGAATACACACTTATTATTAATAACAACGTATCCCAAGACAAGATTCTTCTACTTGAAAGAGAATTTAAAGTGAAAATATGTCAATTACTAGAAAATAATGTAAATATCGAGACACATGGATTACGAACACACAATGCTTGACAAAGGATGATCGCCATATTGAAATATTTATACATTCATTATAAGTATACTTCGAATTATATTACGAACGGAAAATATGAATGATAAAATGAAATTCCACTTACATATACACACAATATTACACACTTATTATTAATAACAACGTATCCCAAGACAAGATTCCTGTAATTAAACGAGAAATTAAAGTAGAAATAAGTCAATTATTAAAATATAATATAAAGATCGACACACATATATTACAACACACATACCTGACAGAGGACGATCGCTATATTGAAAAGATTATTACCCGCCAAAGTATGGTTTATTCTCTAACATTTTAAAAAGTACTAATAAGTGAATTCGTAATGAAACTCGTAATTCTTACCAAATGAATATATATTTATTCCTAATAACAATG
>NW_006263463.1:157560-160407 GCF_000469605.1 Apis dorsata
CTGTTACGAAATATGCTTGACAGAAGACGATCGCCATATTGAAATATTTATACATATGTTATACCTAATACTTCGAACTATATTACGAACGGAGAATACGAATTCTAAAATGAAATTCTAGTCCATTATCACAAGAATACATATTTATTATTAATAACAACGTATCCTAAGTCAAGATTCCTTTAACTGAATGAGAATTTAAAGTGTAAATACGTCAATTATTAGAAGATAATGTAAAAATCCAAACACACGTATTACGAACACACAATGCCTGATAATGAACGACAGCCAAATTGAAATATTTATAAATATTTAATATTTATAAAACGTAATATTTTAAACTATACTACGAATGGAGAATACGAATTCTAAAATGAAATGCTAGTCGATTGTCACAAGAAGACATACTTATTATTAATAACAACATAACCTAAAACATGATTCCTCTAACTAAATGAGAATTTAAAGTAGAAATATGTCAATTATTAGAAAATAATATAATGATCGAAATACACGTATTACGAACACACAATGCCTGGCAAAGAACGATAGCCAAATTGAAATATTTATAAATATTTAATACGTAATATTTCGAACTATATTACGAATGGAGAATATGAATTCTAAAATGAAGTGCTAGTCGATTGTTACAAGAAAATATACTTATTATTAATAACAACGTAACCTAAAACAAAATTCTACTAACTGAATTTAACATAGAAATACGTCAATTGTTAGAAAATAATGTAAAAGTCGAGACACACGTATTACGAACACACAATGCCTGATAATGAACGACAGCCAAATTGAAATATTTATAAATATTTAATATTTATAATACATAATATTTTAAACTATACTACGAATGGAGAATACGAATTCTAAAATGAAATGCTAGTCGATTGTCACAAGAAGACATACTTATTATTAGTAACAACGTAACCTAAAACAAGATTCCTCTAACTAAATGAGAATTTAAAGTAGAAATATGTCAATTATTAGAAAATAATATAATGATCGAAATACACGTATTACGAACACACAATGCCTGGCAAAGAACGATAGCCAAATTGAAATATTTATAAATATATAATACGTAATATTTCGAACTATATTACGAATGGAGAATACGAATTCTAAAATGAAATGCTAGTCGATTGTTACAAGAAAATATACTTATTATTAATAACAACGTAACCTAAAACAAAATCCTACTAACTGAATAAGAATTTAACGTAGAAATACGTCAATTGTTAGAAAATAATGAAAAAGTCGAGACACACGTATTACGAACACACGATGCCTGACACAGGACGATCGCCATATTGAAATATTTATACATACATTATACGTAATACTTCGAACTATATTACGAATAGAAAATGCGAATTCTAAAATGAAATTCTAGTCGATTGTCACACTTATTATTAATAACAACATATCACAAGACAAAATTCCTCTATCTGAACGAGAATTTAAAGTGAAAATATGTCAATTGCTAGAAAATAATATAATAATCAAGACACACGTATTACGAACACACAACACCTGACACAGGACAATCGCCATATTGAAATATTTATACAAATATCATACGTAATACTTCGAAGTATATTACGAATAGAGAATACAAATTATACAATGAAATGCTAGTCGATTGTCACAAGAATACACACTTATTATTAATAACAACGTAACCTAAAACAAAATTCTTCTAACTGAATAAAAATTTAATGTGGAAATATATTAATTATTAGAAAATAATATACAGATCGAGACACACGTAATACACACCCAATGCCTGACACAGGACGATCGCCATATTGAAAAAGTTAAACATATATTATACATAATATTTCGAATGTCATTACGAACGATGAATATGAATTTTCGAATGAAATTCTAGTCGAATATCACAAGAATACATAATTATTATTGCTAATAACGTATCCCAAAGCAAGGTTCCTATATTTGATTGGTGTGTTCCTAATACGTGAGTTCAATACATACATTAACTTATAATTTTGACTTTAAATTGTCATTCAGACAGAGGAATCTTTCGTTCAAATACGTTTTGATTAATATTAAGTATGTATTGCGATAATCGAATTTCGTTGAAGAATTCATATTCTACGTTAGTAATGTACTTCGAAGTGTTGCGTATGTAAAGTTAATTTTTCAATATGGCGATCATCTTTCGTGCATTCGTGCATGTGTATTCGTAATAAGTGAATCTCAGTCCTTACATTATATTCTAATAATTAAGATATTTCGATTTTTAGCTCCCATTCAGTAATAGGAATCTTGTCTTGGAATATGTTGTTATTAATAATAAGTGCATATTATTGTAACTAGAGTTTCGTTTTAGAATTTGTATTTTCCGTTCGTAATATAGTTCGAAGTATTACGTATAATATATGAATAAATATTTCAATATGGCGATCGTCCTTTGTCTGGTATTGTGTCGTAATTGTGTGTCTCGATCTCTACATTCTTTTCCAATAATTGACATATTTTCACTTTAAATTCTCGTTCAGCTAGAGAAATTTTATCTTGTGATACGTTGTTATTAATAATAAGTGTGATAATCGACTAGAATTTCATTTTAGAATTCGTATTCCGTTCGTAATATAGTTCGAAGTATTACGTATAGTATATATATATATATGTACGTGCAATATGTATAAATATTTCAATATGGCGATTGTCCTGTGTCGGGTATTGTGTGTTCGTAATGTTCGTATGGCGATCGTTACATTATTTTCTAATAATTGACATATTTCCACTTTAAATTCTCATTCAGTTAGAGAAATCTTGGCTTAGGATACGTTGTTATTAATAATAAGT
>NW_006263463.1:160423-160710 GCF_000469605.1 Apis dorsata
CGTATTCTTGTGATAATGGACTAAAAATTTATTTTAGAATTCGTATTCCGTTCGTAATATAGTTCGAAGTATTACGTCTAATATATATATAGATATATATATATATATGTGTATATACGTGTAAATGTATAAATATTTCAGTTTAACGATCGCCCTCTCAGGTTTGTGTTTGTAATACGTGTGTTTTGCTCTTTATATTATTTTCTAATTATTTACGTATTTATACTTTAAATTCTCATTCAGTTAGAGAAATCTTGGCTTAGGATACGTTGTTATTAATAATAAGT
>NW_006263463.1:160760-162110 GCF_000469605.1 Apis dorsata
TGTATTCCTATGATAATGGACTAAAAATTCATTTTAAAATTCGTATTCCGTTCGTAATGTACCGTTCGAAGTATTCCGTCTAATATATATAGATATATATATGTATATACGTGTAAATGATAAATATTTCAGTATGGCGATCGCCCTCTCAGGTTTATGTGTGTAATACGTGTGTGTGTAATACGTGTGTGTGTAATACGTGTGTTTGTAATATGTGTGTTGGATCTTTACATTAGCTTTTAATAATTGACGTATTTACACGTTAAATTCTCATTCAGTGAGAGACATCTTACCTTAGGATACGTCGTTATTAATAATAAGTGTGTATTCCTGTGATAATGGACTAGAAATTCATTTTAGAATTCGTATTCCGTTCGTAATGTAGTTCGAAGTATTACGTATAATATATATATATGTATATATACATACACACGTGTAATATGTATAAATATTTCAATATGGCGATCGTCCTGTGTCGGGTATTGTGTGTTCGTAATGTTTGTATGTCGATCGTTACATTATTTTCTAATAATTGACATATTTCCACTTTAAATTCTTATTCAGTTAGAGGAATGTTATTTTGTGATACGTTTTTATTAATAATAAGTGTGACAATCGATTAGAAATTCATTTTAGTATTTATACTCTCTCCGTTCGTAATATAGTTCGAATTATTGTACATGTATATACATATTTCAATATGGCGATTGTTTTCCATCGAGCGTTCGTAATATGTGAGCCTGAATTGTTATATTATTTTTTAGTTAATAAAATATTTAGACGATGTACTCCTTATCACATAAGTAAATCCTGTTTCTCAGTACATTGTTGTTAATAATAAATATATATTCATTTGGTGAGAATTACGAGTTTCATTACGAATTCAATTATTGGTACTTTTTAAAATGTTAGAGAATAAACCATACTTTCGCGGGTAATAATTTTTTCAATATGGCGATCGTCGTCTGTCAGGCGTTGGGTGTCATAATACGTGTGGCTCGATTTTTATATTATTTTCTAATAAATGACATATTTCTATTTTAAATTCTCATTCAGTTAGCGAAATCTTGTCTTGGGATACGTTGTTATTAATAATAAGTGTATATTCTTGTAACTAGAATTTCATTTTAGAACTTGTATTCTCCGTCGATGTATTACGTATAATGTATGTATAAATATTTCAATATGGCGATCGTCCTTTGTCAAGCATAAAACGTGTGTCTTGATCTTTACATTGTTTTTTAGTAATTGATATATTTTCACTTTAAATTCTCATTCAGTTAGAAAAATCTTGTCTTGGGATACGTTGTTATTAATAATAATTGTGTATTCTTGTGATAATCGATTAGA
>NW_006263463.1:162365-181522 GCF_000469605.1 Apis dorsata
GTGTGTCAATTGTTGTATTATTTTCTAATTAATAAAATATTTAGATCATGTACTCCTTATCACGTAAGTAAATCCTGTTTCTCAGTATATTGTTGTTAGGAATAATTATATATTCATTCGGTAAGAATGGCGAGTTTCATTCCGAATTCGATTCTTGGTAATTTTTAAAATATTAGAGAAACCATATTTTCGCGGGTAATTATTTTTTCAATATGGCGATCGTCCTTTGTCAGGCGTTGTGTGTCGTAATACGTGTGGCTCAATCTTTATATTATTTTCTAATAATTGACATATTTCCACTTTAAATTCTCATTCAGTTAGAGGAATCTTGTCGTAGGATACGTTGTTATTAATTATAAGTGTGTATTCTTGTGATAATCGACTAGAATTTCATTTTAGAGTTCGTATTCTCCGTTCGATGTATTACGTATAATATATGTATATAAATATTTCAATATGGCGATCGTCTTCTGTCAAGCATAGTTCATAATACGTATGTTTCAATTTTTATATTATTTTCTAATTAATAAAATATTTATATCATGTACTCCTTATCACATAAGTAAATCCTGTTTCTCAATATGTTGTTGTTAGGAATAAATATATATTTATTTGGTAAGAATTACGAATTTCATTTCGAATTCGATTATTGGTAATTTTTAAAATGTTAGAGACTAAACCATATTTTCGCGGGTAATTATTTTTTCAATATGGCGATCGTCCTCTATCAGGCGTTGTGTGTTCGTAATACCAGTGTCTCGATTTTTACATTATTTTCTAATAATTGTGATATTTCCACTTTAAGTTTTCATTCAGTTAGAGAAATCTTGTCTTGGAATACGTTGTTGTTAATAATAAGTGTGTATTCTTATGATAATCGACTAGAATTTTATTTTAGAATTCGTGTTGTCCGTTCGTAATATAATTCGATATATTACATATAATATATGTATAAATATTTCAATATGGCGATCGTTTTCTGCAAGCAGTTCGTAATAAGTGTGTCTCAATTGTTATATTATTTTGTAATTAATAAAATATTTAGAATCATGTACTCCTATCACATAAGTGAATTCTGTTTTTCAATATATTATTGTTAATAATAAATATATATTCATTTGGTAAAAGTTTCATTACGAATTCGATTATTGTTAATTTTTAAAATTAAATTAAAATATATTTTTTTTTTATATAAAAGTTTATTTGAACTTAAATTTCTGTTTCTTATAATAATGCAAGTATATTTATCTGTTAATTAATGATATGTTAATTTGTTTAGATAATCAAATTTTATTTTAATTATTATTATATAATTATTATATATTGTATCATATATTTTATAATAATTATATAATTTTATAGTACAATAGTAGTAGATAATAGTTGTTTTTGTTAATTTATGAATTATATATAATATTCGGATTTATTAGAACAATATTTATAAACAATTATTTAAACATGTATATTTTTTACAATATTATCGTTTACAAATAATACGTATATAAAAAATATAAAATCTTTGTAACGACAATATTTCAGAAAGTTTCTAACAAGAGAATATTAATGAAGATATTATTTTCTACATGCTAAAAGATCGTACAAGTGAAATATCAAGTATTAAAGGATCAAAACAAAAACAGATTATTATCTATGTCATAAACTATCTGAAAATGATCAACACGATAAAAAAAAACTGTACTCAATATAAACGAATATATGTTTCACCAAAAATCCAAAAGCATAATTTTCTCAATAGCGAACGAACAACATCATGAACGTAATTACCCATTAAGCAAGGTACATATTATATATTCGCCTCATACGCTGTTGAAAAATCAAACGTCGCTCACCCTGACTATAAGTTCTGGATTTCCTTGCACGGGCCGACAATCGCTCAAGGCGAATGTGCAAAGATCCAACGTGTATAAAACAACGAGAATCAAGGTGGAACTGAGGCCTGGAAACGTGGAGAGAAAGGGTGGCGGGGTTACGATAGAAACACTGCAGCTGCATTCTGTCGGAGCAGAAATCCTTGAACAACCTATCCACCAGCCCCACCCCTAGATCACGCCATAAGTAAGCGTATCCACGCATTTCATGCCATCCATTTTTTCTTTCTTTTTTTTTTTTTTTTTTTTTTTACGACTTCACCATAGTCGATCCAGAAATTTCCTTTTCCTTCGATAATTTCGGATCCATCAGGAGATAGTTACAAGCCACGGAAGATGAATCTTATCACTGTGCATCGTGGATGCACTTTTCCACGAATGGAGGAATGGCATTACCCGATCTCGTTACGGTGCATTATCTAAGATCGTATTTTGTTCTGACAACGTATACATCGTCGTGGGCGGTCCCTAAGTATATACGTAGCTTCCATCCCCGTATTCATTTCCCCAGGTCTTGCGTATTTTCCTTTATCATTTTAATAACGTTGTATTACTTACTTTAAACAATGTTTCGTTATTCGACGCCGCGATATAACGTGCACGATGACGAGGTTTTCGATAGATTCGTTCGAAAATTTATTCCGTTATCTCGTAGTGACCTGAAAATTTTGTCTACCGTGAAATTTCATTTTGTATCGTAGTTTCGAGCGGTTCGAGTATATCGTGAACGATGAAAAGTAAATTTTAAGTTAATTTTGTCATTTAGTTTTCAATAGCTTCTTCTTTCCATTCTTTGTCTGCCTTTTTTTTCGCTTTGAGGAAATTGTAGTTTGATCTTGTTATTTCATCAATTTATTCTTTATCGTAGTATATTCTTGCGATAGCTATGAAGTGTTTCAAACGTGATCGGATAGAAATTTTATAATCATCTTAAAATTAATAAAAGAAAATGACTTTGTCAGATTATTTGAAAGTTAAAATTATAAAAATATTTGTACTTCGATAAGTTACTGATACTTTAAATATTAAAATATATAAAATGAATAAATGCATATACATTTTATAACGTATTGATGCATTTACAGAATAATAACCAAACGTAACCACTTTCAAAAAAATATCGAACGTGTTAAAATCACTAGGAAACGAAAGAATTCAAATCTGTCAAATACCGCGATTCAATCATCGAATCAAACGATCAGAAATGATATTTCACAATGACACGAGACGTGTCGTAGCAACGAGAATATTTCTCCCCGTTTCACACACCGGTTTTCAATCAACGATCAAAGCAATCGCGTCAAAACTAGATAGATACCCTCGACAAGCCAATAACACGTTGCAACAAGAAAGTCGATTATTTCGCTTTCGAACGAATGAAACTTTGAACAACCTCGAGCAACAGGGGGTACGAAATCATCTGATCCATCTACTGAACCGTGCCACCCGATAATTCGATCAACTTTTAATCATCAGATATCGGCCCATCAGACATTCCTGATGCAATTTCCCGTTCGGCTTACCATGAAAAGTGGTTCCTAAAGGATAAAGATCGGATGAAGAACCTATCCCTAAGATGGGAGAAAGGGCCATCTTTCCCCTAGGAAAAACCAATTATCCCCAAGGAAATGGCGCTTCTTACGCGAGGCGCGAATTCAAAACTATCCAATCCAACGAACGAAACTGTCCAATTAAACATGATTTAAACGTTATCCCGGAGCCAATATCTAATTAATCCACTGCCTGGCCTATGATTTCTTGCCGCACTTCCCACCCAACCAATTAAGCCGAACGCAGATCTCGCTCGGAGCGTGATTTAGAGACAGAGTCTATGCGTTCCTACTCTTCGCCTTCCTTCTCCTCCCTCTCCCTCTCTCTCAACCTGCCATCTTGTTCCCCTTTAGTTTTTGTACTAATTAGAATACGTCTGGAGATCCACGGTTCCACGATTTTCGTCCACCGCTTACCGGAGGCAACGAGTTACAAGCGGAACCGAAAACTTTCGACCGCAAAATCGCGCTGCATATTCATCGAGTAATACGATTTCACACAGTTTCGAGGCTTGGAGCCAGGTTTCACGCTCTAACCTCTCGCGGATAAATCCGGGACACCGGTCTAATCCTCGCAGCCGGCTCTATCCCCAACCAGGAAGAAACTTTTTTTCTGGGGCGGCGCATACATTCTGCCGGATTCCGGACTTCGCTTTGACGAGAGAATCGCGGAGAGCGCGGATCATACGGAACCGTCTCGCATTTGAAAGGGTAACGATCTCCCCCGACGGGTATCGAAAAAGTTAGGCCAGCTCTGTTTGGACTTGTGGCAGAGGAAAGGAATTACACTCCACTCCTTTCATCCCTTTTCGATATAGATTTCGACGATGAAACGATGAAAGAAAAGTTTCTTGGTCGCGTTTTTTTTTAAGAATAAATTGCGATACCGTTTAAAAAGGTAAAGTTTCTCTCTTTTTCCTAGATTTGTTGGAGTGGAAGGTATATTTTAGACGTTGAAATATCATATATTTGGAATTGAATAGATAATATTAGAATAGAATGGGTAGAGTATTTTAAAAAGTTGAGAAATGGAGGAACATTTGTTTGAGATAATTATATAGAATTCGAGTTAATAAAGAGGCTAATAATATTTTATTAGTTTGATTGTTAGATGATCGTAATTAATCTAATTTGATAAAAATAATTAAATATATAGTAGGATGTTTAAAATTAAACGAGATAATTTAATTACTTTTTTAAATTATATAATGAATCTCATAAAATGCAAGAAATTTATATTTCCAATAGATAGACAGAGAATGCCATCTAATTTTTCCCTTTAATGATGAACATTTCAAACATATCTCGTATCAAGAAATGATTTTATAATGCAAAACGGATACATATCTCGAAATTAAAGCAATAGAATCAATAGAAGATTATTTGCATATCGTTCGTAACGTGATATAATTTTAAAACAATCATTAAAAATAATTGACGTATTCCAAACCTTATCAAAAATCAACTTCTATCTAAAAAAAAGTTAAAAGTCAGCAAGAGAACCCTCAAAAGCTGACCGAAAGCTCGATTCATTCAAAAAGCCGTCGCCCAACGAGACGAGTCAAGATCCCTATCTCGACACGAAGCCATTCGCGTTAATTCCCATCCGCCACGCTTTAATTGCTCCCGATTAACGAATCTCCATGGTGGTGCGCATTCAAAGAACAGTTCGTTCGTGAAATGAAATTTTAATTACTCCGTTTACGCTTTCGATCTTTAACAGACGATACGTCTATTCCTTTTCCTTCAAACATTTTTCGTGGTTTAATTTCGCCGTAAAGGGGAGATAAAACTCTCGCGTATCGCGGTGGATACTCTTTTTCAATTTCTCTCGGATACAATTCCTTTGGAAATTCCACGGATTAACCCATAAGCGCAATGTACACAACCGGAAGATACGGGGTCACGTGCTGTGGCGCGCAACGGCCACGAATTAGCAGTTAATCAAGCGATTCGCGCTCGAAAGAAAACGGCCACATGACCTTTTCTTTCCTTTTCTCACGTACGATCTCACGTGCGTCGTTTCATTCTCGTTTAAACAGGGATACGTGTTCGAGCGCTATTTATAATCGGAACGGAATAGTGGTTGGGATTTGAATTTTTATAAAACGCGTAAAGTTTTTTTTTATTATTAAACTTGAGGTATGTAAGGTAAGGATATTCGTGTTTAGATCCTGCGTTTCAGGCCTACGTGGAGGATCTCGTGTTATAATTGGAACACCACGGTTGGTGATTGGAATTTTAATTTTTATATAGAACAGAGATGCATCGTCTAATTATCTTTAATTTGTTATTATATTTGAAGGGTAATTGTATGTTGTGCTCTTTGCTGAGATAGTTTATGTTCTAATGAATCGCTGTATAAACGTAGATAATTGAATAGTTCAGGATGTAATTATTTCTGGTTATTAATTTTTCACAGATTTTATCGAGGTTGTATTAAATAAATGGGGATCATTGAAGAGAATAATGGATAATTTATAATGATGGTATTTTATTCAAAAAATCATTTTATAGGATATTAATGATGGATTTCGATCGAGGCAATTTCGAACGCGAGAATTATTTGCAAGTTTCGAAAATATTTTGACACGAGTTTGATACAAGTTTATAATTATAAATGAGAAATTATTGCAAGAATTATTACAAAGGTACGTTATTTTCCAATTAAAACACTCATTTTCAAAAGATTCGAATTGAAAATATCGAAAATAAAAAAATTATCTGTAATTTCCATAAATGCTAAGAACTTAAATCATAAGCCAAATCTAGAAACTAATTATAGATAGTTCAATTATGTACATTTGTATTATTCAAGCAAAGTGTAATAGGTATTACATCTAAAATGGTATGAACTTGCTGGACGATTTAATATTAATAGGCACTGTACTAGATTGCATATCGTCATGTGTATTAACCATTTCGTGAATATGTACATCAGTCTATTAAATGACGAACTGAATTGCTGATTTCATATTTGATTAAATAGTCACATTCAATATATTTACGATATGGAATAATACAGTAAATAATGTAACGAAATAAACATTTGTTATTTTAATTTATTATTTTATACATAAAAGAAAAAATTCGTATTGCTTATAATACGAATCATTTATTACAATTTTGTAATACATGATAAGTTTCTTTGTATATATAATATTTATTTTATAAAGATTTAAAAGAATTTTATAGAGAAAATTATTTTAAAATTTCAAGAAAAAAGAAAAGAAGAAATTCAAACACCGACAATTTTAAAAAGATACAAAATTGCACATAGTTTGCTAGAAAATTATATAAAAATGGGTGAAAATCGTGGAGCGTCACTAGGTGCAAATTGTATAACAATACCTAATGTAACATCACGCTGTTAGAATTGCATATCTTGAAACCGCAGGTATCATCATTCTACGTTTCCATGACGCTATTTGGTTAAACTCAAATTTCTCAAAAACAAAGGCTCATTTTAACACAAATAGCGGCAAGCTGTTCTGTAACACTAGGTATATTCCAAATTTGTGGTCTCGAAACACGATCAAAGTAATTTCAGCCATTGTTATTATAATTTTAATCATTTCACTTTTATAATAATATTTATTTATCTATACCTATATAGACAGAATCATTATTTATATATATATATTTTTTTTTTAGAAAAAGATTAAAAAAAATTAACTTAAAAAAACTTAGAAAATCTATATTCATTCTTAACTTCATTATTCACTCCTCAGATTTTATCCATGCATTCTATAATTGTATCTCGTCAGAATAATCTAATAATAATACAATAATATTAATTTCAAAGAAATATTAATAAATACATTTCTTTGACGAGTCGAATGTACGAAGATACGAATAGAAACAAGCTAAAATTCTTATCATTTTTAATTAAAACGTTATAATTACTTTCCTAACACCTCATTTATCCGGCATGTGATAAAACGTTACTCGCCGTTGGAACGCGTAACGCTGAAACTATTACGTATTCGCAATGCAAAACACCCTCGCCGCAATGAACAAAGATACCATTGCCCCTCCGCTCGCCCACCCCCCTCGTCACACCCTCGGTTCACCGCATTGGCTTCCTTGTCACGAGGTTGAGGGAAAGCGATCTGCATTTTTCAATTTCCCATCGGTCGATACCTCTCTGCCTCAAATAAATTCACCGGAAAACGTGAAATATGCGCGCGACTCGTTTGGTCATTGGCCCCGAACCGGAAACGAACATGGAAATTATCGATGTGAACTCTTTGTATACCGGTAGTGACTTGTTTAAACGCAGACAGGCCATGCATATTCGTAGAGATAAACCAATTAATCTAAAAGAGGTTTAGGATAGGAGAAGAGGAGAGAGAAAAAAGAGGGGGTAGGTAGATGCGTTCAAAGAATTACGAGGCTCTACGATATATTTTTTTGTTAAAAATGGTATCGTTGAATATTTAATTAATCCGCAACTCCTTTTGAGATTACGAGGAAAACTTTGCTCGAAATCAAGATTCTTTGATTTCGATGAATCGAAGATAATAAAAAAGAAAACACGCAGATTTCCATTTATATAATGTTCCATGTAGTACGTTTTTTTTTTTGCGTTTCTTCTTCTTCCTTTCTTTTCTTTCTTTTTCCTCAATTTTGGTTAAAATTAAAAAATCCAACGTCGGTTTCCAATGAAATATCCACGAAACGTGTTTTACTCCCCGTGAGCAATTTTTCTGACGAACCGCGGAACAAGATTCTCTCTCCCTCTCCCTTTTCCTCTTTCATCTTTTCTTTTTTTCTCTCTCTCTCTCTCTACCTTCTTTTATTCCCATTCTGGTCTACCTCCCTTCGGTTACAGACTGAGTTCGTTGTCAAGCCGAACTAAAAAGTTTCCACCGAGTTCAAATGGTATTAATATTCATGCTTCTGCCATTATTAGTCTCGCGGGAGATTTCAGTTCAATTTATTCTGATGCGCGTTTTAAAATCTGATTGAACCGACGGGGAACGATTCGCTCTGACAAAGCTCTGCAGATTACTCAATGGAGATTCGTATTTTTAATGGGCAGAAAGGAGTCGCGGAAAGTAACGCTATTTATCAAAGATTCCCTATCTCTTTCTCTTTCTCGATTCTCCTTTGAACCCTTTCCACGTTGTTCTTTTAATCCTTATCTCGCGTAATCCTTTGGCCGAATGCGCATATTTATATTGTATTTAAATTCGAGTGGGAACTCGAGTGACTATAAACGAGGAACAATGTTAATCAAACGAAATTATGGAGAGCCAATTGAGATGCTATGTGAAATTGTTGTTAAGCTGTTTGATTAAACGAATATGAAGATATATCTATGAGAGGTGTCCAATGTAATCTGAATTGAGGTGGAATTCTATGAAATGGATTAACATGGAAAAAAATTTTTTTAATATTTCTCGAAGATTTGAAATTCGTTTTAAAGAATTAAACGAATAATATCGGTTTGATTTATTTTAATTCTTAATATTAAAAAGTTTGTATTTCGTTATTCAATTAACAAATTTGTTATTTTATATAAATGGAGACTTCAAGATATATAAACGATGACAATTATTATTACAATGATAATAACAAATGTTTATTATCAATTTGCTCTAATTACTAATAATATTATTTCAACGCAATGGAATAATTATACATTCGCGAAGCTTTGTAATAATTTTGCAATCAATAAATTGTTTTAAAAAGAAACTTGAAACTTAAACATTTTTTTCTACAAAAGAGTAAAGTTTCTTTAACAATTTTTCATTTCATATAACTTATCAAATAACATAATTCAAAATAAAATTCAAAATAATCTCATTCCTATATAAATAATGTTCTATCAAGTTTACCGTTTTCATTTATTTCAAAACAAAGGCAAAACTTCTTTAAAACAACTTTCCATCCATTTCATCAATATTATTTCAATATTATATCAATATTATTTAAACTGTAGAAGAAACCACGAATTAACTTTACTATTAACACAGACACGATTATGTACATGCATATACACCGCTCTCTTCGATAAATATAAAGAATCCTCGTACAAAGAAATTTCATCCTCTCGACTCGTTTCCAATATAATCACCGCTCATCCCAAAGCTGCAAATTATCCTTTAACCCGCGTAATTTTATAAACCTTGCGAAACTACGCGAGTTATCGACACGAGAATGTTTCATTAATTTGCAAACACGGGGTCGCTCGTTTATACATACATACTCATCGTCGTCGGTGAGCAGATTCGTTTCGAAATTGGCGCGTGACCGGGCAAAACCGACATCGTGCAACGAATCGATAATAATTAATCAACGAGCATCTGGCCAATTATATCTACCGAGGAGGAACATATTTGCGCGACATCGATTAGCAAGAAACGTTCCTCCTCAATGAGGAATTCCTCTTATCTGTAATCAGGCTGAATCTCTGCCAGAAAATTTTCTTATCGTGGGGAAAAGATGATATAGAGTTATTATTATAAAGTTTGGAAGTAGAGTAATCGATTGTAATGAATGTTTATTGATATTAATAGCTACTTTGGGCAAAGAAAAATTAACCCTTTATGAAGCGTAGATGTTCATCATTAAATAAAATTAAATTAAATTAAATTAAGTTTTAAGTTATTTGATTAAATTTTCATGTTTATTTTTAATTTATAATCTGATAATTTGATTATAGTATATATAAATCAAAGTCAAGAGAATATTCGTTCGCAAAGGATTAATAGACAGATAGTCAAAAATATTTAATTTGTTTGGTAATCAAATTAAAAATAAAGATAAAAGAAAAATTCGATTATATATTTTCAATTTATTCGTTTTTGTTTCAATCTATTCAGCATTTGGTTGTAATAAATAAATTTAATACGTAACTTTTGATATTTTATCTATTAAGTTCCTTACTGCCTTCAAATTAGTGATAGTGTACGTACATCAATACAACTTGAGCACACTATGGGAGAGTTAATGGTACTAACATCTTGAGAATCCACACATAAATTATGTACCTATAACACAAAGCTCAGTAATTTACCTTTGGGAGGATACAAAGGGAAGAGGAGTATTCCTCTCCTTTGGTTACTGACATACTATCACGTTATTTGTAGATCTGCCACTTTCAATTGTCAATGTGATGCTTTAGTATCCAGATTTTTGTTCGTTTTTAGTTGCTATCCTCGCCAAGTCTTGAGAATGAAATTCTCATTTCTTCTTTTTTTTATTCAAACTAGATGAACTCTCTAAATAATCATTCTAATTCCAAATTGTGCCATTACTACATCATTTTAGAAGTGATGACGAACTTTTTTCTTGCTAAGAACCGTACGATTTCTTTTCTTTGCCAATTTCCTCATAGTCGAAAAAAAAAATAGAATGTTAATGACGTTCAAATTGAGGAAAAGGAAAAAAAAAACTCTTCTGGATTCTTATACATATTCCAGATTCTTCTATTTATATAAGGATTTAAAGAGCGTGCAAACAAATGAATAATTTATATCCAATCACAGAGTGCATTTTCATACAAGATGAAAACATTTATTTACAGTAACTGAACTAAGGAAAATTTACATATAAAAAATATACGAAAATGTAGGAAATGCGAAACATAACGTGAAAAATATTTATTACGATATTAAATTCTATTTCTCTTCTAGAGTTGTCCTCCAGTAAAAACTTCAATTTGCAATAATCTAATAACAACTTTACCTTCCAAAAGAGTATAATTCAAAGAACATACAGCTTTTAATTTTTTTCAACAGGCAACATATGGCTCGATACAAGTACACGATACAAAAAATTAATCGGTATTCTCTATGGGCCAAGAAAATAGGGGCACTTTTTCTCTAACGTTTCCGGCCATAGCTTCACCAATTCTGCCTATAATGTTCGCAAAAGAGGGCAGCAGCTGTCGCGCGATCTATCTATCTGATCGTGACAAAGATGTCGTAATTCTTGCCCAATCTTTTCTAACTGACTGAGGGGTAAAAAACCAAGAACATTTTTCAATTTTACCACGGCGACAGCTGGCTCTGGCCCTCATCCTCATGGTCATCATCCTCCTCCTTCTCTCCCGTGGCGAAGAAGTTTTTTTCGACCGCAGAACTTTCTAGTTCTAGCCTCTAACGAAACTTTTCCAATTCGAAATTGTCAGATAAGGGGGGGAGAGGGGGTGGAATCGTGGCCAGGAAAGGGGTAAGAATAACGTTTCGACAGAGGAGACGTTCGGTATGAATTTAGGGATGTTTGCACGCTCGGGTATCTTGGATGTATGCAAAATGGCAGGGCACACACTTGTGTAACACTGCGATTGTGCGCGGGTACGTACAGGAGGACCAGCGTGATGGAAACAGTGCGATCCGTATAAATATGCAATCAGCAATACCGGGTATGTGCACACACGTTGGGGGTTGAAATACGATTTATATGGCAAGTGTCCGGAACTTCGTGTCGTTTGTACGAAAGATAAGATTGGTTGGATGAGATTTTCTTTTTATTTGATTGGAGGAAGAGAGGGTAATCAGATTCTTGTTCTTCGTTCCTCGAAACGATGAAGGATTGGTTTTTTAATTTATTATTCTGGAATTAATTAATTTTGATGTGTAATGGGAAGAAGATTATGAATTTGATGAATCTATTATTGAGAATTTAAGTTTGTGAGATTAGTTGTTTACCTTTTCTTATTATAGTATTGTATATAGATTTTAAAAAATTGGTTTAGAAGATTATCTTTTAGATATTGTCACGAGTGATATAAAATAAAGATGATTGGATATAATAGTTTTTTTTTTTTTTAAGATTGTTGCTTGATAAATGCAGTTTTTGATAAATGAAAAGTTGTTTTGTTTTTTAAATTATAACATTTTTCAAACATTGGCTATTTTCAAGGAAAAACATTTTTTCCAGAAAAAATGTCTTTCGTTGGATGATAACTATAGACTCGATAAATGGAAAAATTTTGTTTTATTTGGATTTCAAAATATACTGAGAATTGATGCCAAACGAAAAACATGCTTCCGGCCATTGTGTTTCCATTTTTCATTAAATCTATATAAAAAATACATAGATATTCTTTTTTGTTGTATTCTTCAACAGAGATAACATCAATAACTTTTTATTTTCTTTAAAAAAATCATGAAGTGTTTTTTGTTTTCAAAACGTAAAAATTATTATGTTTTTATGTTATAAAGAATGTATTCGATGCCAAATTCTTATTTCGTATTTCGACCTAATCATTTTAAAAATAAATATATCGATTTCAGTGCATCATATTCATGATCTTCATGATTTTCAGGTTTAAATCCAATTTCCAATATTTAATTTGTAAGATTGGCAACTTACAGCGATAATTTGTAGATATTTAAGGATAATCTTATCATCAAACGTGACGAAAAGAATGATTCATATTTTCAATAAAATGAAAAATATGATTTCAATTTCTTTAATTTTGCTGTTTCTTGTAAAGACCATATTATCGATGTTTTAATAATAAGAGTTTAAGTAGAGAATTCAGAATAATGAAAGATTGAAGATTTCTTTTTCTTAACATTTAAATTTCATCACGAGAATTTTCAATAATAATTTCAGGCGAATAATTATGCGATAAAACATCTGATTTACGATGCAATATGATATTTTAATATTCGATTTACGTAATCCATATGCATATACCATACAATATGTTTTGCACGGAGAATAAATATCATATCTCTACATATAATAGGAATTACGTTTCAATTTTTGATAAAATAAATGATTGAACATTGTATTTTACAGTGATGCTTCTCTATAACACAAAGAATAACAGATTATATTTGATTCAAAATGTTATATAACGTGTTATAAAATTATTAAAATCGAAAACACAAATACTGTTTCGATTTGAAATATCGAAATGTATGAGGATATCAAGATAGAGAAAGAAAATTTTCGCCAATTTTCCTTAATTTCATCAATTTCAACCATTATTGAAAACCTTCAGCCAAAAACTCGAAACTCTTTCCTCTCCATTTATTTAATCCTCTCGAAACTGTTTCTTACCGCAAGAATAGCGATCGTTATTCATAAACAGCCACATCCGCGATATTCACGATCCACTTGATGGCGTGCAACGCTTCCTCCCTCGCTAATTTCTTCCTTTTTTCTTTTTTTTTTTTCTCTCTCTCTCCTTTTCTCTTCTTTTTAACAACGCGGTCGCGCAAAACCTTCTCTCGCTTGTGCCGCGCACAAACTTACACACGGCGTTACGGTTCTCATAGTAAATTGGCTATCTATCAGTGACACGGTTCGCCATACAAACGAATCGATCAATGGTATAATGCATATGCGATCAGCCGGCCTCGTGTACAGAATTGAAATACGATTTACACGAGGTACGAAGACGCCTCCATTCCCACTTTAATTTAATCCGCTTTGGTGATCCTGGAGGGGAGGGAGGGGGAAGGGAGAATCGCGAAATTGTCAATCGGAACGAATCCACCGATTGCAACGGTGGTCCACGTTTTCCTCAATGACACGCGATCGTAGGGCGTGTACAGCTATTTTTCTTCCCATCGACAATCCCCGTGGTCTGCAAGTCACCTTCGTTTCGTTAAAGGATGGACGAACGTTCCACGATGGGATAGAAAGAGGATGCGTTTGAGTCTCTCTCGTTGCTTTGCACTTTGATTAAGTAATCTAGTAGAGAATATGAATTTAAATGGTTTATAATTTTTAAAGAAAAGTAGTTATTTGATTTTTAGAGGGTTAGGTTATATTGAGATTTTTCTGTATCATTTTGATTTGATGTAGATAAATTATATGGAATGATTGGAATTCATTTATGGAAGATTAATTTGTGATTGTGTATGTAAGTGAGTTATTATTTAGATATTTTGAATATTTCAAATACGTACGAATTTGGTTAAAATTTATTTCTCGAGTCGTTTAAAAAAGAATTTAAAAAATATTGAAATTATTAAATCTTCAAAGTTTCGGGTTTTAAATCTTTTACTTTGGTTAATACTATTCGATTCTCTTTAAAGTATTTACTTTGCGGCTTATTTTCCTTTTCATTCGTATATTTCCTTTTACTTTGCCCCAATATTGAGATCGTTGCGACTTGAATGCTAATAAAATTCCCTTCGACGTGCAGCTAAGGTTATAAATCACCTTTCAAATTGGCAAGTCTACTTTACCCTCGTGAATACGCTCAATATCCACTAAGAGTAAAGCGCACATAACTTTAAAATCACGTCTTAACGCCATTCGCGCAACTATCAAAAGATAATTCTATAAAATTAGAATTTCGTATAAAAATTATACGATCCCATAATATTCTAAGACTGTTTCATATATCGCTAAGTAAATTGGTCGTTCGTCTGCTATGTATATTTAGAATGAAAATAGAGATTAAATGATTTTACTTTTGCGAAACTTCCTATCGATTGTATTTCTACGTTGTATTTACAATAACACATGACTACGTAGCTGGTTTTCCTCGAAATGATGAATAACAAAAGTTTGTTTACCGTACGAAAGCTATAAGAAACAGTTTGCTAAAGTTAGTTGATAAAATTATCTTAGGTTCTCATATTTCATTTTGAATATAGAACGTGAAATAAATATTATGATTGTATAAATGAATGAAATCATAAAATTCGATTACTTATAATATAACTAAATTTTAAATTAAAAATTAAATCGATGAAATGATGATTTAACTTTGAACAAACCTGAGATAATTTTTAAATCAATTTAAAATCATCCATACATCATTAATAACATCATTATAAGTAATACTTTTCCTAAAATAAACGCATCTATCGCGTAATTTACTTTAAAACTTGATTAAACTCGATTAAAATTAGGAAAACTTTGAACCGCCATAACTTTGTAAATAATAACTTCCGGTCAACGAATGAAAGATCATTGGAAGCGCGGAACCTTGCCCTTTAAAATGCTTTTTCATTTATCCCGATACGACTTTCGGTTCCCAAGATATCGTCGTGTAAAGAAAAGAATACTTTCCAATCATTTACCTTAAAGCCGATTAAACTTTTTTAAAATTAACAAAATTTTAAATCGCTGTAACTCCGAAGATAATGACTTCCGGTCAACGAATGAAAGATCATTGGAAGCGCGGAACCTTGCCCTTTAAAATGCTTTTTCATTTATCCCGATACGACTTCCGGTTCCCGAGATATCGTCGTGTAAAGAAAAAGTAATTTTTTAATAGTTTACTCTCTCCGTCTTTATCGCTTATTCGGACCTCTCGCTCGCACCTCGTCTCGCTGACCTATCCCAAAATGCAGACAAGCGGCAGACGCGATTCCTAGAAATGCATAGTACGCATTTCCAGGAAAAATAAGTAGGTCAGTGGGTCGCGGGCCCATTCATAATTTTTGTACCGCTTAAGCGCTATGGACACTTTGAATCCTTATATCTCGGCAACCGATTGAGATATCGGGATAATTCAAAAAGTGACTTCAATGGTATGCTTTTTTCTATTTTCTGAGCGGGTTTTGAAGACAATATTTTTAGTTTCTTTTTATGCTTTTTATATGAAAAATCGAATCTGCATTTGTGATTTTGAATGAATGCAATGATTTATGGAATCTATTAACTTAATTTCATGTTGATTGAACGTTAAAAATAATTGCTTCGGAATTTTTAGATTCAATAACGTAGAGAATTTAAAATATTATATTTGTGTGTAAAATATTAAAATCGTAGGATTAGTTAATTGAAATTTTCTAAATGAAAATGATTAAATGCAATGATTTCTTACAAAAGGTACAAAAGGAGAAATATATTTCATTAGTGGACAATAAAACGCAAAATGGATTGTTTTAAATATTGGGTCGTTTGGGAGTTTCGAAGTGTTTTTGACAGTCGATATATTCTGTTTTGTGTTTCGATGAAATCGAAAGAAGTTTATTTATTGCAATCTTCTGTCAAATAACAAAATGCTGTACTCAAACAAACATTGCTCGCAGCTAGACAATAAATTTCACAATTAAAAAGAAAAAATTGACATAAATAGAAAAGATACCCTTTCGTACATCATCTAAAACTTTGTTTTGATAAACCCACAAATTGATAAATTAATTTATTTTGTTAATCTAAATATGGAATCTCTTTCTATAATCCAAAATAAAAAATTACATATCCCGAATATACTTTATTACAGAAAACAGTTAATTAAACCTATAGAAAATAAAAAAAGCTACCAAAAAAAAAAGAAAAACAATTTCGTACAAAAATTATTTTTATTTCATTCCAAAATATTAATCAAATAATTATAAACTACATACTAAATAAATTCTCAATTAATTTTCACACCCAGCATCCAATAAAATTCCAATTTCCCAAAAAAACAGCATTCCCAAGTTTCCCCCCTCTCCCCATCGATTCCTGCACGAACTTTTCGAACGGAATTCATCAGGCCACACGTCAAATTCCAACGACAACCCTCCAGAAACCATAAACTTTCTGCATCGCGATCATTCCGCGACACGTGCGCGACACCTCTCGGTCATCCAGCATCCCTTTAATATTCCGCCCACGTGTCGCATTAGAAACTGAATTGCAGATGAATCGAATAGGGTAGGGATAATTCGAATACACGGAACTCTATCTAACCACGGTCGATCAGCTTCCCCCTGAACCGCGTTTCCAGAACTCAAACATCCCTTGCATGACGTATGAGTTAGGATTACATAGTTCGTGTAAAACACCGTGGCATAAATAGCGAAACGACCACGTTTCAGAGTGTTCTGGCCCGAGTTTCGAGTGCCAGTTTTGACGTGACGATCGTCCAAGCGCTTCTTCACTTCGGGCTCGTTACTTCGCTATGCGGATCTCTTGGTCTGGCAGGGAAACGGGGATGGGTTGTGTCGTGTCTTCAGGACATACGGAAAGACGAAGGCGACGCATGACACCCCCTGTGAACACTGTGTATATTTGTGGCAGGTGGAACCGTTTCGTGCGGTCGACGCCTCTTCAACGGACGTTTAAAGGCGAAGATCGACGCGAACTGTGCCAAGCCACGATATTCAAATTGTTATTCACAATAGTCACAATAGTTCGTAATTGATTATTGTATTTTTGATGATTATTTATCTTCTTGTGCATGCGTAATATTTTTACGATTACCACGTGATGACTTTCGAGAAAGGAAATTTTAATATCTTTTAATATCTTTGAACTTTTGAGGTGCAGTGGTTATTGAGTATATTTCTGTGATCCTATGAACTTTTTACAAGATGAGAGTTTCTCATAGGAAAAGTAATCGAGATGGATAAAAATATATTTTTCTCAAAAATGTTGTCGAGCATTTCATAAAACTGACAGTAATTATTTAAACTTTCGTATTACAATCAATTAACTATAATTTAATCGATTTGTCAAGTGGAAGTTGACAAAAACGAAGAGATTTTTGAACAGTCAAGTTATTTTCAGAATGATTTCTTCTCATACAACTTTTAACACAGGGGAAATAAAAGAGGAAAAATCGAAGAAAATTCAAGAAAGAAAAGCTGAGGAGGGTGTATTAGAAAGTTTCTAAGCGGCGAAATAATTAAACGTTTCGCTCGAGCAAGTTTCTTCAAAGAAGGAACGTTCCGTTTCATTTGCCTGGGGTTTAAACGGAAACGATTTCTCATCTGCGCGAACGTGGGGGATGAAAGAGATCGAGAGGGTGGCGGACCACCGTGTGGCCGAAGATTTCCACGATCAAGAAGTTTCGGGTTGAGGTTTGGAAGCAACTTGTAATACCGTTTCTCCAAATTGTTGAAATTTGATTTTGGATAAATACAATTAGGGATGAAAATTTTCCTACGCTGTCTTAACAACGAGATTTCAAAATGTATCTCAACACATATCTAATAAAAATTTAAAATATTATAAATTGAAAATATATTTTTCATCGAAAAAGAAAAAGAACGGAATAATTCTATAAATTTATAATCTATAAGTTTTTAAAAATGTTATGAATTAAACAAACGCAGGATGGAAACATATAATCAGAATGGAAATGAAATTATATAATTCTTTTCAAAAGAATAAACAATATCAATTTTTACACAATTATTCAGGAATAAAACTAGGTAAAATTTCAAGCTCTGATAAAGAATTTCACGTTCCAATTACCATTGGGCAGACAGTGGAAATAAGGTTAAAAATCGAAATCTAAAAATAATGAAAGTGAGACGAGGGTGGATAGAAAGAGAGAGCAAACAAAGGACCGACACAACCAGAGTTTCCTACGTTGGTGGTGGTTTTACGCGTGGTGCGTGGTGGGCGATGCTAATACTCTCTTACGACGTGTACACGAGTGCAGGAGTAATAATCCACCCCTTACTTACGATGCAGTTCCAAGTGTCTCTTACGTACCGTAACCATAAATGAACCCTTTGCTCGTGAGTGCAAACTTCTTCGCCAACTTACGAATTTCACCGTCGAAACGAGCGAAAATGAGCAAAGAAACTTTTCTTTCCTTCTTTTTTCTTTTCTTTTTCTATTCCTACGAGAGAGGTATTCGCGTACACGTGATAACGAGTGGGGCTGATTAGAATGTGAAAGGAGAGGAAAATTTATTACTAGAAGATTCAAATTTTTTTATGTAGTTTTCTTTTTTTTTCTTTCTGTTTTTTGTTGTTATTAAAATATTTTTATATGAATAAATATGTTATAATGTTCTAATGGAGTTTTTCACGTGTGTGTATTAATTTTTTTTTTTTTTTTTTTTTTT
>NW_006263463.1:181703-186285 GCF_000469605.1 Apis dorsata
AGATCGATTTCTTCATTTGATGTATTGCCATGAGATTAATTTACACGTTTTTCGTAATTATAAAAATTTTATTTTGGTTATAAAATAAATCGATCGATTGAATGAAGCTATTTTAAACTATTAAAAGTTTTCCATTCTTTATTTTTAATGCTCTTTGTAAAATTATAATTGATAAAGTGGAATATTGTTTAAGATAGAATAAAGATGTTATTGTTTCTTTATTGATTTTTCTGTTAAATATGTGAGTATAAATTTATGGTGAATTATGCTTCGGTGTAATATCAAAATATTCAATGTTTGTAATTAGAACTTTGATGCGAGGATTGAAGCTATTCGTTACAATGTACATCGTCATAATTACAGGGATGTCGGTCATTAAATTGACAAAACTATTTCATTACTCTCTATATACAGGTGTTTCAATAGCCACGACTAAATTTATAGCAAAAACTTTGATACTATTGAACTTAATAACAAGCTTGTTAAACATAACGTTTCGAACATTTCGAATATTTGATAGAATACTCGTAGTAAATGTAGTAAACATATAATGAAAATTTAGTTTACATTTGATTCTAAAGAAAATAAACTTAAGATTGTTATATGTTATGATGAATAATTTAAACTTGAAACTCTTTGTTTTCTACATTATACTGTTTTCTTTATTTACTTCATTCTATCATGAATAATTGATGAATATTTTAATTCATACAATTCTTTACATTTTATTTGTCTCATATTAATTTCAATGATTTTTATAAATTCAAAAATTACAATATCTTATATGAAAATATATAATTTTAAAGTTCAAAAGTATCAAAGTTATTTTTTATTTTAATACATTATACAAAATTCAAGTTTCAGTGAAAATTTATTAAGGGTTTAAATATCTTATCTCTCTTTCCAAATCAAATTTCTTTCCGTTTCTTAAAATCTAAAAAAAAAACGTATGTAAAAACAAATTATATTTCAAACTTTAAATTACCTTGCATCGTATCAACCGTAAATCTCGATTCAACAGCAATGTTCTCGAACAATGACGTGACACTATCTATAGAACTATTAAACGGAAAGGCAAACACTATAATCGAAAATGAGATTCGACAACTAGTTAACAAGTTTATTGGGTCAAGTTTCTACTGGATAAAGAGTAAAAAGTACTTATTGATGAAGTTTAATTAAATCACAATTGTTTAAGTTTTATTTCTTATACATCTTTATATCATATATAGATTATTTTATTAACGATTAAAATTAATATTCAAGGTCATTAATTACAATTAAATACAAAGAAAATTATAGATAAACAAAAATAAATTTTATATTACAAATAATTTAATTATTTTTTGCTACGCACAAAGTTTCCATTAATTACTAAAGAAAGACTACTATTTTTCTCTCTTATCTAATAGGAGATAAAATTTACAAATCCAATCCTCCTTTCAAACAAAAAAATTTATATACTATAAAGATGTATAAAGAACAAAACTTAAACATGCAACAACAATGATCACTTTAAATAAATTTTAACAATTATTTTCACCACCTTATTCATGATTCATGCTTATACACCTCCAGAACTGAAACAAAGAGAGTTTAAATCACGTTTAATTGTAGATATTATATATAGACATACACACTAATACTATTTATTTAAAACATACAACATATATACATAATTATGAATTTAATCATATCGTACAACTTTATACAGTCAATCGTTGCTTTAGAATATCGTACGACATTCGATACATCACAATATAAATTCCTGGTCGCCACGAACGGATTAATATTGTACGTTGTATCTTGGCAAGCAACGAGATCTATTCTTCCGCCTTTGTATCGCCCATTCTTCTCTTCAGTTCAAACACGCCGTGCACCGCACCGTTGTTGATCTTGGAAAAATTCAACGGTTACAAAAGCTGGGATAAACTTTTCCCCACCGTGCAATCTCTGTATCCATGTATGTATATGCAAAACTCTCTCTCTCTCTCTCACGTGATCAAACGCGAATACGTACGAGGCAAGACTTTCATTCATTCCGAATGGCGAAGATGTTTTCCATGAAAAATTCCAAAATATCTTGTCTGTGTATAACTTGGCACTGTCTCTTCTGTCTCTCAGCTGGAAAACGGTATCTCGTCGTTCGATCAATTGTCATTCCATCGGGAGGAAATACGATGCGTGGTGCTGGTGGAAGAGTATATTATAAAATTATTCATCGGATCGTATATCGATCGGTAGGCCAGACAGCCATGGATTTGTATGAAATTATAGGGGATTGGTCCCTATATAAGACGAGTCGTCTCGAATAATCACGGATTTTGCGGATGAGAAGGAACGTTGTGGAGAAAGGGTGTTATTTAAAAGAGAGGGAAAAAATGGTGTGTTTGATATTTTGTTTTGGTATTTTTGCAATTGTGAACATATTTTTTTTCTTAAATGTTTCCTTTTTCCTTTCATTTAGCATGTTATTATGAATTATTATGATGTATTATCTTGGATAATACATCATATCTCGGATAATGGGAATAAATAAACATACGTACGATATAGTATACGTGTAGTAAAAGAAGTAAATGCGTATGATCATGGAAATAATCTGAATGAATGGATTCAATAGTTATACACTAGTATCTTATCTAGAATCTCTTTAATCGTTATTTTAATCGTATATTATTTTTCTAATTTTGTATTCTATGTTATTAAATTCTGTTTCTTAATCTTCAATAATCATTTTTCAATAAAATCTCGAATACATCGTTCTATGAATAATATTTTAAGATTTGAATACGATATAAATTAAAATATACATTTTTTAGAAAATATAAATATTTACTTCATTGTATTGGAATGAATGGAAAAATTATTTTATTGATATGATTCGAAATTATCTGATGATTTGCGAATTATTTAACTTTCATTGAATCGTAGTTATTTATTATTGTATAATAATAAATATGCGATTCAATTATATGTCTATATACGGCGAAGTTCAAATTATACCCGTTAAATCAATATCATCCATTGATCGATACGCCTAACATATTGAGCCTATAAATAGACGTCGATGTTGAATCACGAGTTATCGATATATTATGTGTACCGACATATTTTCCTTACCATTACGAGCTTTGCATCGTAATACCATTTTCAAAAATAACAAAGTTACGAGTTTATTACGGGACACACGTATATTCCATTATTACTTTAGAAATTATTAAATATCGAATAATCGATTATAGTGAAAATAAGTATGGAAAATAGAGTTTTTTTTTATATTATAATATAAATAAAAAATATACAATATTTAATTATCGCTGTTGTAAAAGAGGGATGAAATTTATTATTAGTTTCGATTATAAGTAATAATTTATTTTGAAAATAATTTAAGTATTTTAATATTTTTAGATAGCTATAAACGAAAAAGATTTAAAGAAGACAAATCTGATAAAAAGTACGAATATGAAATTTTATTTCTTTATAAATTTGAAAACTAAGATCAATATTTTGCGTTCATTAAATTTTAATATTAAAATAGATTTAATTATAATACAGAAATAATATATATCTAAAAAAAATGTTAGGATTTATTCCTCAAATGTCATGAATATTTAGAATATTCATAAAATTTTTTGTATGAATTTAAATTTGAAATAGCAATCATAGGAAAAACATATATTGTAAATCAATAGCAATAAAGTAACGCTGTTGAACAAATGGGAACCAATCTTGTTGCACGATATCCTATGAATTCGAAATGAGCATTGAAAAGCTTCAAGAATTAAAATATGAAACTTGACGAAACCATTCGTTCTTTTTTAGATATCCAAGCAAATTTTGAACAAATAAAATAATTTTCTCGAAATTAGCAAATTCTAAAAGTAACATAAAAATCATTCAATAGGTTTTTGAATTTTGAAAGTGCTAGTTTTTATTAATAAATTTTAAAAGTACACAAAATTAGTTTACTATTGAAAGCGCGTAGAATCGTGTAAAAATTAATAATTTAATATTATGAATAATCTATATAATGAATATTACAAATATTATATAATCAGATTCAATAATAATGAAAATTAAAAGTTAATCTAGATCGATTTCAATTAAATTATTTTTAATATTAGAAGGAATAAGTTCAATTGAATTACTTTTAATATTTATAATATTATAAGTCCTCTCGTGAATCCAATGGAAAATTAACATAAATGCATTATTTCCAGAATTAAAATAAATTCAGAAAACTGATATAAAATTCGTTCATGAGTATCCACGCACATATAAATATATACAAGATTTCTTATTAAACTTTAATTCGTAATTCTCGCAAAATTTTATCGAGAGAATAATTTTCCTCGCAACTTTTCAAACAACAGAAACACAATAATTCATCTTGTGAATATAAATTACACGACACACAAAATATAAAAAAAATCCACGAAAACAAAGAAATCATCGTCTACCAAATAATATAACACATTAAAAGATTAAATTAAACATCCGAGAGAAAAATAGTAAAAATTTTATTCGGATATTCGTTATGCGTGAAGCCAATCTTCCACTGAAAAAAAAAAAAAAAAAA
>NW_006263463.1:186600-190028 GCF_000469605.1 Apis dorsata
TACGCTCGAATTTCCGGTTCTTCGTGCGTATTCAATCTGCATCTGCATAAAGTAACACGTTTACACGTTTATCTTGAACGTTTATTTTCTCTCCTCCTGTTTTTTTCTGAATTTCTTTATTATATCCATTTCTCCCCTTTGAAAATAAATTATAATAGGAACACTTCCTAAGACATGCCGCAACTTCCTTAATAAGCGAACACGCTACTTAATCGCACGGAATCGGTGTAATTAAATCGCGTGTTTTTGAAAACGAGGAAGAGAGGCACGTCTTCTATCATGGAAATGAAGATCGAAGATGGTTGGAAAAAAAACTGCGTAATGAACAACGAGAGGAAGCATTATGTTGTAACGTTGTTCTCTTGAACTACAGGGAGGAAGAGGAATCAGAAAAGTTTCTTCCGGTATAATAAATTTGCGTCGTAAGGTCGATGTTTCCATGTCTCTTGATCTTGAGTATTTCGTTTTATATTTTTCTTAGAATAATAATTTTGAACGAAAGTAATTTTAATTAACGATTAAATGAATTTTTGAACAGGGTGAAAAATTGTTGGCTATTGTAGTAGTCTTGGCTATATTTTATTTTATAGCAATATTTGAACGAATATTAATTAATATTCGATGAGTGAATTTTTGCTTGAAAAATTATTTTATTTTATAACAGAATAATAGTTCTGAATGAATGTAATTTTAATTAATGGTCGATGAGTGAATCCTTTTTGAGCGTTTGAGTGTCTGAAAATTTATTATTTTATTTTATTTTGATGATAAAAGTTTTGAACTTTTATTGAGTTTCTGCTATTTGAAAGTGTGGGTGATTGATTATACATTTATAAAAAAAAAAATTGGAATGGAATCTATTTATACGAACACGAATCTCTATTAACTTAATGAAAGATCGTAGAAGGTATTAGAGAAGATTAAGTAGATTTCTGTACTATACGAACTTCTTGTTCGAGGAGAGGTTCATATAAACGGAGTTCCACTACGATCGAAGATATACCTGATTCTCAACCATTGGAAGTAAAGTCTCCTAATTCAGACTTGGATTTGAATTATTGAACTTGGATCTGCTAATTGAAATTGCTGTAATAATGTTTATAAGAAGATTCGACTAATCTACATATCTGAACCAGATAAGACTTTGCTCATCTGGAAATTCTAAAACTAATACATAATCCTATAACTGACTAAATTAATACAATTCATATTATAATCGAAAGATTGTATCCTTATAGTTATATCTCTTTTCTCTAAGATCTTCTTTAAAAAACATTCTTTTAATTATTTTATTCTATGACAAAATTCTTTTACAACCCAATTATATAAACGGAAAAATAATTCCATTGAAATCAGATTTTCCAAAATACATAAATTCCCTCGTAAAATAGCATAACAAGTGGATTACGTACGAGAAAGATTCATAGCTCCATTTCTTTAATTAAGTTCATAAAAAAAATTGATTTTGCGTAACAAGCATAATCTTTTAGCTATAAATGAATAATTCAAACGAAGACGATTTCACGTAAGAATATATTGCGCCATTTTGGCGTCAATATACCCGATACGAAAATAACGTCGTTAAAAAAGCCGATCAGCCAGAGAGCAGCGACTCTCGACCGATATTTTCGCGATCCGTTTCCACCGTCTCCGTTCCCACTCTTTTCTCCCCCTCAAAAAGGAACGATACGTATATTCCTTTCATCGTTTCCATCGCGATAGACACCGAGGCGCCTTCGGTGAGCGATCGTTCTCCTGCGTTAGCCTGGAAAAGACTGCAGTGCCTCCCTCCCTTTTTCCTCGTCGAGCCACGCCACAGCCTTTTCAAATAAAGTTTTCGGAACGAATGCAGTCGCTAGTTTCCTATAGTTGGCCCCGTTATTGCGCGATATTCGTACGTTATCCACGCTCGATTTATTTGTTTCGCCGCGTTGCCAACGATCTCGTTATCGGTTCGATTTTTCTTCCTTCCCTCTCTCTCTCTCTTTTTTGTCTTCGTCCTTCTCGCGAAAAGATTGGGAAACATTTTAATGCAATAAATCTATGTAAAGAATAGAAACGAATTGGTATTAATGGAATGGTACAAACAAAAAATCAAATTACAAAGAAATTAGAACGTGATCTACGTCTTCAAGAATTTTCTTCACCAGAAATATGAATATTATTGTAAATTTATTAATTTCATATTATCTCTCACGGAGAAAAAAATGATAATTGTCTCGAAAACACGTAATTTTAACCCTTTCTTCGTGATACTTAAAAATTACAAAATTAATTCAACGATATTACTTTCAAATAGAACGAGCCATTTTCAAAAGAGAACGAATCTCAACGGATTCGACGGATATTTCTGTTCGAGAAACTGTTTCTTATTCTTTTCTCTTGAAGAACAATAGTCTCTTCCGCTCTTTCTTTTTTTTATTTATTCTCGCAGAAATTCGCCTACGCGAATATTATTTTATTTTTTCCTTTGAAGCAACGTTAGAGGCACTCGCCTCTATAATTCTCGTCGCTCTAACCACGTGTAATTCGCCTCGTATAACGCGATACTGCGATGTTTATTAATTGCATAAAACGAAGCTCTCACGGAAAATAGGGGTTTCCCGAGCGAGTGAGCATAATGAGGCTCGTAATGGGTACGAGGAGCGTGGCGGAGGATCGAGATGTACGAGTCTGCGTTGATTGTGCTGGGTCTGGGGAGGGAGGGCTTTTATGTTGCCAGAGCTTTGATTCTCGCGTGTTAGGGGTAATTTGATTTTTCGTCCCGTGATTTTTTAAGATTTTTTTTAAATTTGTTAAGGGGGATGTTTTTGTGGAATGATGTAAGATTTTTTTATATATGCATAGATTTTAACAATGGATGTTAAAATTTCGATCGATTTTTTGTTAATAAGAAATATCGAATAAGAATTTTCGAAAATGATATATATATCTGTCGTTAAGAATTATTTTTGAAGAAATATTTTGTATTATTAAGAATGAATGACAATTAAGAGATTTTATTATTAACGAATCTTTGTAAAATTAAATATTTCTAATGTTCCGTAATAATAAATATTAATTAGGAATATTCAGAATGGATTTAAAAATCAGAATTTATTCAGGTAAAAATTCAATTTTGATCATTAATAATAATTAAATATTTCATTCACCAAGTATGGATAATAATAATAATAAATATAAAGATAAGAAAGAAAAATTATTTTAGTCTAAATCATTCGTAATAATATTTTTCTCGCTGAAATTTGTAATTTGTGGTAAAAAATTTAAATTTATGATATCAATAAATCAATCTTTATATTACTTATTCTTCCTTAAAACTATATATCTTTTTCCATTTTTTGTCAACCATTGGTAGATCGTTACTGCCAACATGTATAACAATTAATACCGATTAACACCAAAAAAAAAAAAAAAAAAAAAAAAAA
>NW_006263463.1:190224-196320 GCF_000469605.1 Apis dorsata
GAGCGAGATTTATCTACAAACGAAACGATCTCTGAACCTCCATTCCACACTACTAGAAAAAAAAAAGCCTAAAATTTCAATTCTCTTACAATCATTTCCAATCATCAAAGATCAAAAACCTACGAAGTATCTACACCGTTAAAAATTTCTCCCGATCGAGGTATACACTACACAGTAAAACCAACCCTTCCTCGAAATAATTAACCATCGTCCCTTCATTCGAGCGTAATTGCATGTCCCTTTTCTCGGGTACGAGAACCCAACCAGTGCTCGAACTTAATGCACGCGACTTGAACCCCCCTCCTCCCCCCTAAAACGTAACACGCGTGACAAACACGAAATCCACATTAATGTCCTCGAGATTGGTCGCGACAAAGGGAGGGGAGGGGGTAGAGGGACAGCCTGAAAAGAGCTACAAAACGCGTGTATCTCTCGAGAAGAGGAAGGGAGGACGCGTTTAGGATGGGGCGGAATGGAAAAGAGGGGTACAAAAATCTCGAGCACTCGAGCCTCAAAGACGCCTAAACGTGTACACCTCGAGCAACGTTTGCTCGAACACCCGGCTTCCTTTCCAACCCATAAAAGTCTCTCACTCCGGGAAGAGTTTGAAGAAGGGGGTGGTTGGTCGTCGTATGTGCATCATTCATCCTCCACACCTTTCGATACACAGAGAGAGAGAGAGAGAGAAAAAGACACCTTTACCAGAGAGAGAAAAAGAAAGAGAGAGAGAGAGCTGACTAATGGCGCGCGCTAATTGTGCCGCATCGCAGACAGTGCAACCCCTTCCTTCCTTACAACCGCCTCGTTCGTTGAACAATGACGACCGATACGTAATAGACGAAGGAGGAAGAGAGAGACCAGAATCTGGTTCGCTCGTCGAGGAGTGACAACGAAGGAGAGAGAGAGAGAGACAGAGGGTCGATGCGGTGAAGAGGGACAGAGAAAGAGATATACACGTGTACCAGGGATACCACGTACTACCTCGTGGGCGGGGAGTGAAGTCGAGGAGGAAGAGGGGGGGAGGCGCTTGGAACCTGCGATAAATAGATTAAATTTGCCCCTCGACTCCCCCTTTTGACGGTGCGTTCGGCGGAAATAGATGGATGGCACGCGACCGGTATTACGCTGATATACCGCATCGTCGGTACGCTGATAATCGAGCGGTCGAATATCGACGACGCGGATCCTTGCCGATCATATAGGCGAAGTTGTATCACGAGATGATCCCTGTGCACGCATAAGTCGGATTGCACGATTTATTTCCGGGAACGAGACGCACGAAAGCGTCTTAATTCTAAGATAAGGTGTCGAATCTGTCGCCTTTGAGATTCAGTGAGTTAAGAAGGAGATAAGGTTACATCGATTTTGGACACGAGGCCAAAATCTTCGTTAATCATATTTTTTAAATTATTATGAAATTGGGAGATAAGATATGTCTTCGTTTCGTTCGTTTCGTAACAAAGGGGGGATAAGTCGTGTGGCTCGAGTTAAATGTACATTTAACGTTGATCTAAGAAATGTGTATAGATTCGTTGGATGCGAGTTAGTTGGGCTCTAATTGAAAGATTTTTAAGATTAGATAAAGAGTGAAAGAGATGGTCGAGGCTAACACGTGTAATTAGTGGAACAGCGTCGTTATCTCTTGGGAATTTGCAAGGACATGTTTATTTCTTTGAAGAAAAAAAAAAAAAAAGGAGGAAAAAAAAATTGCAGTAACGCGAACCTATTATATGAAAGGTAATGTATACGTTGGAACGGGCAACGCCCAAGGAAAAGTACTTGCATTACGTTCTCGAATGTGAATGCAAGTTTTCGAAGAAAAGAAGATCGATTTTTCGTGAGATAAAACAAGATCGAAATCAAAACAGTTGATTATTAATAATTAATTGTGCACGATGATTGTATTTTTATTCCGTGGGAACGAGAATTTAATTATGATTAAAATGTTTGTATGTTGGGATGTAAAGCAAGATTGTGCATTCCAGATTAAAAGAAAAAATGAATTCTGGATGATCGTAATCTTAGGAATGTCTATATATATATATAGATAATCTGGAGTGAATGAAAGGTATTGTAAAACAGAGAAAGGAAAACTGTACGAGTTTGAGAATAGAATACTAATAAGTTAAAATTGAAAATATTTTTATGTCATTATAAATTATACTTTAAGTATTGATAAATGTGACAAAACGATACTTAAATTCGAATTAAAAGAAGATAAATTTCTGAAAGTATAATTCTTTAATTTCCTTTCAATATTTAATTTAAAATGAATAAACACCTAAGCAAACTTTCAAAATAGAAATAAATCACAGATGAAAATATTCCATTCGATAAATAAACGAAATAATTGGCGGAAAGAGAAATTTTACACGCGTCTGACGCGCAAAACGATCATTAAACTCGTGATTACTTTTTCACAATTCAAACACACAGGATCAAGATAATTTCTACGCCATTAACTTATACTTCCGTTGCTCGATTTCAAACTTCAAACTTTCCTCAAACACATTCGCTTAATAATATCCATCCAACCGTTTTCCATTGTTGTGACGAGTTTCGTTCGAGTGTAAATAGCGATCGAAATAGGCACTGAGACACTGAAAAGAATGTGAAAGTAAACAAGAGCGTTTCTGATAAGTTTATGTAACGAATATCGCGTTAATCATTTTCCAATAGCGGTTTAACCGTTCGTTCCTTTTCTCGTGGAAGCGAATTATTAGCACTTCTCGAGTGGAATTTATATTTGCCGTGATTGCGGAGGAAAAAGCGTAGAAAATTGGAGATCGCAAGGGGAAAAAAAATGGAACTAGTGGTTAGACGCAGGTCATCGAGATCGAGGAGAATTGCATTATGCTGTAAGATTTCGAAAGTTCTGTGAAATTGCGATGTTCTGCCTGTTTTCTATTTCTTTTTTAATGATTCGTGAAGAGAGGGACATTAGAAATATATTTATAATAACTTAACATAAATTTTAAAAATCCGAAAAAAATTTCTACGAACATAAGAAAAATTGGAATTGAAACAAAGAACAATAATAATTGAAACCAGCGCAAATTATTTTGGAAATCGACGCGTGAATATATTTGTACATTTCCTCGACAGAGATTTTCCGTTTCGCGAACTTCATCGTGGATTATGAATAATGTAGATTCGCATCTCTAGGCACGTGATTGTGATAGATGAATTAGGAGAGGCGTAGATTCACACCGGCTGTCGTAACGCGTTAACGTTGTTGCGTTGGGGGATGTTGGAAGAATAATTTCTTTCAGAGTTTCTCGTGATTTCATCGAGAAAGACGTGGTACATTAATCAGAGATTATCAATCTTACTTGTCGTTTCCCTTGATCACGCTCTTTGGAACGAATAGGGGTCGCAGTATGGGGGTGAAAATCATCTGCTTCTATTTTTTAATCAAACTTTTTAACGACACTTTGAATTAACTATTTGAATTTTATGGAATAAATCTTTATATGCTTTATATTAATAATAAATATATATTAACGATACTCAAATATAATTTCAAAGTTTCAATTTCAAATAGATAAAATAAAAGAGAAAAAATTTTCTGTCTCATTCATTCTTCTTCCACTTTCAAATTTATTTATAAAATTCAATTCTAATTAATTACACGTTTCGTTTAGAGAAAGAGAGATTCGAAAATCAATACGTTCAAAATTCTCATGTTTTAATCTTTTTCGATTGTGCAAATAAATTTTAATTCGAAATTTTCGTTTCGGATGATGCGGTTTTCAAAGAAATTCGCGCACGAATCCACTAATTTTCGAGCATCTCGTCTATTTCCAGCACAATGGAATTCTAACGTAATTTCCCGGATTCGCGAGCATTCCGCTCGTTTCCTAGGAGCTCGCATCATTTCCACAGTATTCCACCACTAATCGAGTTGATCAATCGGTCAAAGAAATTCTTTCAATTTTTGATCGACCTTTCTCCAGGTTACAATAAGATTTCATTCTTTGTTTTTACGGTAGAATATCATTGAAGAAATAATTGTGAAATTATTCGATGAAAAACGTTTTATTATAGATGATGTATCGAAATATGTTTATCTTCAAATAATTTTATCGTAAGAATTTGAAAATTGAATATTTTTATTTTTGAATTTCAATTAAAATAAATGTTATGCTTTTCATAATACTTTGTTTAAATGTATTTTCTCAGGCACAGACTCGTTTCCTTATCTCTCTTGCCGCTTAAACTGTTTTTATTACACATCTAAGAGAGTGAGATATTGTGAAAGGAAACATTGGATTTCTGATATTTATCGACTTGTGTTCTTTTGTTAATTAAAACAAGTGTTTTAAAGTAGTTCAATTTATTAGAATGACTTGACAAATTCATTAACGATGTTTGTAATATTTTTGTGTCTGTATTATAAACTTTTTTCTGATTAAATGTATCTGTATAAGATATCTAAATGTGAAATTTAAAAAGAAAAAAATTATAGAATTTATTCTAGAAATTTGCAGCAACGAATTACAACACTAGTCATTTCGTAAATTAGTTATATTTATAATATATTCGAAATCATGGAGTAGGAAATTAAAAATTCTAAAATTAAGAATATTTATTTATATCGATGATTAACTCTGTTCAAAAAATAATTCTAATGGAATTTTCAATTTTATAGACAAAAATGTCTTCGATATTCCTAATGTATTTTACAGATGGAAAAATATAAAAATGTTCAAAGTTTCACAATTTTTAATTTACAGTAAAATTATGAGAAAAATAATATTAACTGGGTTCAATGATAATTGAGTTAAAAAATTAGAAGAACGATACTTATTAAAAATGGAGGAAAGATAAATGGAATATTGCTCGTTTCACAATTTTTCCAAATTTTCCCTTATAATATTAGCTGTGGAAACATATGGAGGTCTTAAAAAATTGGATAGTTAGCTGGAGCGATAAAGTCGTAGGAGTAAGTGGATTTCTAATTATTTTTTGCGGCCATATAAATATAACTGGCCAGCCAGTAAAAATGTGCGGCAATTTCAGAGAGCGAATGTAAAAAATGAACATACTACGAGCACGTACTATAATCTCTGGTTTATGTCAGATTAAAATATCCTTTGCATTACTTACAACCTGCCAAGCGAAATCTTTACTTATGTTTATGAAAAAGTAATATCGCGATATCTATCTTGCGAATACAAATTAATTCGATGGACGTGTATATTTTTATGCAGATTATTTCAACTTTAATTATTTCTCTGCAAAAAAGAACTGTGTATTTCGATATACATTTAATTTCTATATAATTTTTTAAAAATTAAAATTTTCTTTCGTGCGAGAAAAACTCGATGAATAAAATATAAATTTTGAATAATTACGAAGAAATATTTTATGGAAAAATAATTCCACCATACCCACGCGTGTACACATTTGTACAATTTATTTTAATCTACTAGAAATTCCGCGATATGCTAAGTACGTGTCTTCTCGTGTTATACAATGATTAAGTAGCATTGTAAAATTCTCGAGAGGAGTTCCAAGGATTAGGAAAGAATTTCGAATGTTCTTTATCCTAAAAATACCCACGGTCTTAAATAGTTTCGAGAGGATCTGTTTAATTTAATCGGGACAAGTGCAGGGACTTGTAGCAGATGGGTGAGAATTCCTGTTTGGCGAAGGAAAGAGCGCCAATATGAACTTTCTGCAAAGGAATTTGAGAAAATTGCTCTCTACACGATGAAAACACATTCATACACACGAGAAGAATAAAATTTCGAGAGGAACAAATCGACGAAATTGAAAATTTTTATTAATCTTCTCACGGTTTGTCTGTTATTTGTTGCTTTCTTACAAATATATCAATAAGCAAATAAATATATTTAAGAATTTTAATGTTAACTTTTTTTAATGTTAACTTGAGAAAAGTTTTAATCAATATAAATATATTTTATTTGCTTAATGATCATTGGATCCATTAACTTGGTTTTAAATTGTTTGTGTTTAAGCAACTTGAAGTCTTCTTTATTTATTTGAATTTACTTGAAATATATTTGAATTGACTTAAAATATATTTTCAAGTTTCGAATAAAGGTTCTTTTAATTTTCTTTTTTTTTTTT
>NW_006263463.1:196428-197457 GCF_000469605.1 Apis dorsata
TAGAAGCGTGAAATATGATTTTTTTTAATGAAAATATAAAGGAATTCTGTATTAGGTTGTCGTAATACAAGGAGTAGAATGATAACATTTAAAAAAAATGGAATAGATCTCAGATGACCTAATATGCAATAGATATTTAAGCATTTTATATCATTAATATATTTGCTGCTATATAATATTACGAATGAAACCAGCATAAAATTTTCCATTTAAACCTTATCAGTTACTGGTAATCGTCATGCGATAGATGCGTCATGTGTTAAGATTACGTATGTATATATCTATGTAATTACATACGTTTATTTTTGTAACATTGTAGCTATGATAATACTAACAAAACGTAAATTTCGAAGAAATAATTTATATAAAATTTATATAAAACAGTGTATAAATTCAAAGAAAAATAAGCATAATCAATAATATTAAATCCGTATCGAAAAATCAGTGCCTGGATCAAAATTTATTTATAAAAATTTTGTATAGAAATTATTCATAGCTAATTATTAAATCTTCAAATCACAAACGATTCAATTTATTAAACAAATAATCATATCAAATTAAATATCCCTTCAATTCAAACTCTACAATAACTCCAATCCAAACTAATTTCAAATCTTCGTATTTCCAATGAAAAAAAAAATCACTCACTATACTTCACTATTTCATACCAATATCTCCAAATTTATTTTATATATTTTATTTTATTATTATTTTATATATTTTACCCAAATTGATCGTAATCCTTAATTTTCCATTGTTTCATTTCCAATAAAAAAAAAAAAAAGAAATCATTACAATATTTCACCATCTCCTCCACTTTCCATTCACGCGCGATACCGATATTCCCAAACTTGGACCATTACCATCGAAGAAGCCCCCAGAATTCCGCAATGCGAAAGACATAAAAGGCACGTATTATACAGATAGCAGCGTGCACCAATATCGGTGGCGGTAACTCGAGTCGATCGAGGCGAGGGGACAAATAATTCCGCGTCTGGCCGCGAGCGTATCGTTCTCCTTAAAAGCGAG
>NW_006263463.1:197752-200144 GCF_000469605.1 Apis dorsata
GCAACGACGACTCTCGTCAGGCACCGCGACCACTCGTTCCCTTCTTCTCGATTCGAGCCGAATTGCCGCCGCTGGCGATCTCTCTCTCTCCCTCTCTCTCTCTCTCTCTCTTTTTCTGCACCGATCCCACTAAACTTTTCACTTCGGATCGATCATTCTGACCAGAATGGAGAAACGAGAAGGTATTATCCGCGCAACTATTCTTCGATTACAAGTTCGATTATGCGAAAGTTTGTTCGAGCGACGCGATAATAATTTCGTTCGAAATTCTGTGTGTACAAGTCAGAAATCAAATTTTAAAGTTTTGTAAATTGTATATTAAGAGGAATTGTATATAGATGTTTTAAAGGGATCAATGTGTTCGTGTGTATTTAACAATTCATCATCCTTCAATAACGTGTGAAGGGTTTAAAGGAAATAGATTTTTGAAATGGATAAATGAAATATTCTTATTCCTTCGAATTTTACAAATAAATAATACTTTGTTTGAAAAAGTAGTTACGTAAAGAACGTGTACAAATATATATAATGGCGATTCATGTAAATACTATTTTAAAACGAATATTAAGAATATCTTCTTTTCATCATATAATTACCAATAATATTTTAAATAGTTTTACATAATTATACCAATTGCATAGGAAAAGAAAGATATGTAAAAGAATACACGCGTTACATTCATCAAATTTCTCTACGAAAACTATTCAAATACCTTTGAATGCTTTGAATCGAGGAGGAGAAAGAAGTCAATGGTCGGAGAAACGAGAGAATCAGCCCGCAAACTGCAAAAGCATCAGAAACGAACGAAAAGCAAGGTCGTTAAATAGCGGTTCGGGGGAGGGGAGGTGAGCAGAGGTTACTCACAAAACATGGTAGTTCCGACGAAAAGGGGGCGAGGAAAAGGGGTAATAGAATCGAACGGAAGAGGGTAGACGAGAGAACGGTTCACGGAAAACCGTCTCTCTTTGGTGTGTATACCTCCTCGTAGGTCGTGACGTTATCGCGACGGTATTAACTCGAATCGAGCTTCCGTTAGGTCGAACCGCAATCAGCTACAACGAACGGAACTCGACGGAGCGTAATCTTTCTCCTGGCCACCCCTTCCCGACCCCTCCACGCTTTCGATATCCCGCCATTATGCGCCAAGAGCGGAACGTTACTCCTTTTCTGTGCCAATGAACCGACCCTGGGTAAGAAAAAGAGGGAAAGATAGCCCGCCTCGACTCTGTCGGGGACAGAAGACGATGAATGCGAGAATCGAAAGAAGTCGTGCGAAAGCTGACGAGCTCCTATCCGCAGAAATTGGGCTGGAAAAAATTAGGATTAGTTAAAATTTCGGGTAAACTCGTCTCTCTTCGGGAACACTCACACATACGTGTACGGTTTTTTTCCATGTTAAAATTAATCTTGATAAGAAGGAAAATTCTTTTAAAATGATTCTTTTATAAAACGCTCCTGCGATATTAAATTATCCAAACAAGTAACATTAATCTCAACTCGAATTGTAAAAATGTTATCCTTCCGTTTATCGAGCTGATATCTCCTTTTTTCTGACTCCTTTTTTCGGAACGAGTCCTGTCCGAATTGTATTTTCTCTTCGGGCGCACGATCTGTCATCGGCCTCGAATCGAGGATCGCGAGTTTTTCCCTTCCTCAACCCCCGAGGAGCGATTCTAAAGGCGCGCCAGACGGTGCTGGCACGTCTGTCGAACTTATTGCCGGTCGAACAATGAGTCGGTGACCCGTCGCCGCTTCCACCGTTGAAGAGGAAGCGATCGATGCGTGTTTTGTAGGACCCGACTCTGCCCGATTTTATACAGATAGCGCTTATATACAGATTTCTTATAGAGGGGTGGTTTTGGTCGATTCGATTGCGAGACAAGATTTTTGGCCCTGGTTTTTTTGACGAGGATGAGAGAGACGAAATGAGGTTGGAATAATGGAGGGGTTGAAGAGAGAGAAATGTGATAATTTTTACAATGGTTTTAATAGGTGTTGGTGAGTATGTTTTTCTATTTTTGCTCTAATAATTATTTATCTTTTCGCTGTGCGATAATTCAAATATAATTAACATACAATTCAAATAATGTTTCTTTAAACGAGGTTAAAAGAAGTAACATTAATCGATCATTTTTCCAATGGAATCTATAAGTAAATCATACGTGAAAATCGATCTTCATAATTAGTTACGAAGCATTCATCACGATCGAATTCAATCATAGTTTACGTCAATTTCATAAACCAATCTACAGATACCTGTAGTAAGCGAAACTCACTTCGCCATTCACACGTCTATCCCCCATCAACGTGATAGATAGATTCGATAAATAGACATCCAATCCCTTCCGAACAACAACAAAAATCAACAACACATATGTGTATATATATATAT
>NW_006263463.1:200364-209483 GCF_000469605.1 Apis dorsata
ATTTTTCATTTTATGTCACATTTTTCATTCATAGTATATAATTGGAATAAAAATTTAGGAGATTTCACTTAATCGATGGAAATTTTGTTTATTAAATTAATCATTTTTAGTTATAGATAACTCGTTCCATATTCTATACAATTATTTCGCTCGTTGAAAAATTGTGATCGCAATAATTCCTTTCTACCATCAACGTCACTGTTTTCCAGAAAACGCGCGCTATTCGAATAACGAAGCAACAATACGATCAACGTTATGTTTCTCAAACATACGAACGAACGATTTGAAACGTGGAAAGAAAAGCCGAACGACAGGAACAGGTAGGAAGAATCGTAGAGACGGAAGGGTGAAAAAAAACATGGCGGTTTTGTGCCCGTCTTTCGCGATTGGAAATTGCCCGATACGGGCGAAACACAGCCGAGAAGAATCAATAACCACGCACGACAGCGACCATTTGCGAACATCGAGGCGTACAATTCATTGTCGCACACCACGTTCCTTCGTCAAAGTTCAATTTAACTTTTCAAATCCTCCCCTCCTCTCTCTCGTTCCGTCCATATTTCCTTCTTCGTCGTTGTCTGATCATTTTTCGTTTTTCTTGTTTTCCTTTTGTTTTTTCCTTTCTCTCCTGTTTGTTCTCATGGAGTACCACGCAGTGGTTTTTCGACGTCAGCCTCATGGTAATTTCAATGGAGAAAAAACGGGTGCATGGAGTTCGGTTTACCGGTGAAGAAAACTTTTCAACGATGAACAGTGATCGTTTTTCGTCGTATCCTTTCCTCTGTTCGCCTGCCAATTGTTTTTTTCCCTCCGTGCAAAGCGAACCGGAATGGCGCAGCCCGCCGGTGTTTCGTCCGCGGCGTCTTCCACAAACGGGATATTAAAAACGTGGAAAGGGCCTTCGACTGGAACCGAGCCGCGTTATTAAATTAAAAAGAACTGTTTGTCGACGGTGAAATTCGGGGACAGTTTTACGGTTTCTATTAACTCTTTCGCGGATGGTGATTTTGACGTGAGGGAGCTTGCGGAGGATCGCCATTTCCTGAATTTCTTGGGTGAAATTAAAGATATAATAATAATTATTATTGGATAAGTAATTTATTTTAATTCGTCCCATCTTGGTCGATTAAATAAAGATATTTGGAAAATAATCTATATATATTTCTTGATAATTTTCTCTTGAAATAACATTCAGGAAAATAATAATTGTTGGAAGAGTATAATATTGTTAATAAGAAATAATATGAATTGATGCTGTGAATTAAGAAATCAGTCCTCATCAAATAACAAATAATTTATTTCGTGAAATAAATCGTGTTATTTGAAAAATAACTTTAGAATAAAATTGATTAAACTATAACGATTAAAATGAAAGTAAAAGAAATAGGAGCATTGCTTGATATTTGAGATCGAAATTAAAATTAGAAAGAGATTCTCTATGTGATTGAAAAGTTTTTCTCTTTCGAAAACTTAATAAACAATGTGTTAGAGTGTTCGACGGTATAACATCGAAATTTCGTTCACGCATGTAACGAGAATGTTCAGATGGACAGAACGATTGAATTTCCTGGCTGTTTGGAGAAGAGACTCCGGGCATGTGTATCCATCGTAGTTCAACTTTACCTTTGTTTTATTTTTCAAGTAAAACAGACACTGCGAATAAAAACAACGAGACGTGTATTGAATCATTGAACGCCCTCGGGTAAGATATATTCTCCCCAACATTGGAAATGTTAAAATCGTTTCTAGGAATGATAAAAGATTCAACTGTGCCGAAAGATTGATGACTTATTGTTTGATGCCCGGAGTGATTTTTAAAATTGTTACGTTACTCATTCGTGACAATTGTTAATTTGATTGCAAAAATCTAATTGTAATGTCTGAGAATATTTATTCGATTGTAAATTATGTTATTGTCAAAAAGACGAATGAAGGGAACAAATTACAAGGAATACAGAGAGTAAAATAATATTTTATTTAAGGATAATAAGAAAATTTTTATCTTCGATAAATGATAAATACATTCACCTTTATAAGTAAACATTTTAATTACAATTTTATTAAATAATAAAATAATACTTTGAAATTTTTCGAATAAAAATTCTAGTCTCAGCAAATTTTATGGCGAAAACCAAACAAAATAATAAAATATAAAATTAAAATTAACTATTCAATTATTATAAATACTCTATAATACGATTCTTTAAACTTCTTTCAATATATTCAAAAAAGCAGTGCAAGATGAAACGATCTCTTCCAATTCGATTTTTCAAATTCGTGAAATATTAAATGGATTTCCTCTTTTTTTTTTTTTTTTTTTTTTGCATTAACTATAGACGTATGGTATAGGATATTCGCGTTTTATCGCGAAAAGACGATAAGGGAAGGAACAATTTTTCCAAAGAGGCAGAAGACCAGCGGAAACTCGAGTGGGCAAGAACGGAAGTCACTTTGCGGGATGAGCCGTTTTCTTAAAATAAAAAGAATAGGAATAAGAAGAGAAAGAGAAAAAGAGGAATGGGGAAAAAATAGGAAGGAAAAAGAGAGAACGAGCAGGGTAAAGGGAGGAAAAATGAGAAGTTAGGCAGCGAGTTGCAGTCGTCGCAGGTGCGGTAAACAATTCCTATTTCACTTTAATTCTACCGGAAAAATTCACGTTTTCAGCTACGTTTTACCATTCACCGTATAATGGCGTTCCTTTTTTTAATCGCGTGATCTCTCGTTGGATAGCGAGGATATTTTTCACTCACTTGCATTAATCATGGTTGCAATCAATTTTCACTTCTTAATAACTGTCGGCACCTTAATAACTCTCACTTTATTTACTTTAATCATTAAAAATAACTCAACGTATAGTGTAAAACAAAATTTTATGATTAAAAATTTATGTGATAGCATTTTAGAACTTTTAAATTTGTGTATTGCTAGTAATTAAAAATTAATATTAAAAAATGTATGTGCTACGTTTGAGTGTTCAAAATGTCAATATAAATGAAAGGGTTATAGGGGTAAAAATTAAAAAATAATTAAAATCAAAAGTATAATTTTCCAGAATTAACCAGAATTATTAATAATAAGATCATAATTAATAGAATTGACAATTGTTGGGCTGTAGTATGAGTCATAAAAAAATCAAATCTATTAATTTCAAGGTTAATTATTTGTTATTTGTTGTTTGAAACATAAAATATTAATTATTCTTTGTAAATCTATATAAATATATATATATAAAAGATAGAGAAATTTCATCATATAAAATAATGAAATAAAAATTTATTGATTAATACATATTTAATTATTTAATATTTTTTGATAAATATTTTAATAATAATATAATTTTTGAAATAATAATTATTGGAGTGTATCTTTTTTAAATTACATGTATATTTTTAAAAATGATAACTCGATAAACTCGTTCGATCGATTAAATAACGCTGTTCATCATTTCAATTTATTTGCAAAGCGAATTAATAAAGTATTAAATGATCCTTCGTTAAATGAATTATATGCGTTTCGATTAATTAGCATGGAGTATCGTTTTTCAACAGCTTTGGATATGAAACATTTTTGATACGTTTTGCAAATATACCTTTTTCAAGATTGATATATGTAAATCGTTTCAGAATGTGTATTTATAATTTATATTATAAATGAAGGTAAATACTCCATCGAGTTCTGTCTGTTTATTTCTATTAAACAATTTTCCAATCACGATGGGACAACTACCGTTCCTTTTAATGTTTAAATAAAAATTAAAAATCACTATCTCTTGATGAATTAAAAATCATCTCTTAATGATGAATGTGGAATTAATTCATGTTTAAAAAGAATAAAAATCTCTCAATGTATAAAATAATGTTACTTTTTATTTTATTCATTTAATTTTATTAATATATGTAAAGTGAATGATTATAGTACAAATTGTAAAGTGATTCATGTTTATATGATGATCATCGAAAATTGTAGTAGAGACAATGTCAGAAATCACTAATTCCATTAAGAACAGAAGCTTCACAACATTATGTCGCAAACTACCAAACACATTCCTAAATTCCTCGAGCAACTCGCATTGTTTCACAGCTATGTATACGTAAATACGTGAGTTGAACGTGGAAACGGGTTGTACTTGATAAATCAAATATTTGAAATATAACAATAAGAAAAATAAATTGCTTTGGAATTGATAAAGAAGAAATATTAATAATATTAATTTCAATTTGAGAAATTTTTAGATAAAATTAATGAAGATATTAATATAATTGAATTAGAATTTTTATTTTAAATTAAGATATTTAAAATTCATCTTACACTTTATATCCTCTTTTTGTTATAACATTAATCTCTAAATTTATTTACTTAATATTTCTTTTGTACTTTAAATCTATTAATTTAACATAATAACTTTAACATATTCTTTTTTAAACTTAAATAAATAAAATAACAAAGTACTAGAATTTAAAAATTTCTAATAGAAAATATTTTCACGGTTAAAGAGATAATCTGAAAAATTCTCTCTCAGAATTCTTTTCATAGAATCTAATAATCAATTACAGATCACAGTATCTGTAAAGTTCCTCCAATTTAAAAGCGAGTGACAGTCACAGAGCGTCAAAAGAGATTATGTCTCGAGACAAGTTTTGTATTCTGTCCCATAGAAGTTCAACGTTTTGTAAAAGAAGTCGGATCGAGCGAATATCACTCGAGATATTGCCATAGACCGAAAATACAGTTCGTCTTTTGCTTCGCTCCCTGGCTGCACTTATGAAAATAGAGAAAAAAAAAATTCCATTCAGAGAGAAGAAGAAACGAAAGAAGAAACTAATTTCTGTATGGAACAATCCGAATAGACCAGTGCAAAAGTATTATAAAGTATTATTTACCGTTGATAAATATTTACAAAAAGTATTATCCTTCCATTTCAATGATTTTTTAAATTTTTTTATCAAGATCATTATACTTAATTTGTGTTGAATATTTTAATAATTGTTGTTTATTATTTTAGGATTTAACCCAATCCTAATATAAACTAAAAATTAAATTACGTTTTGATATTAATTTAGAATTAATTTATATTAATTCTAAATTTAATTTCACTTCAAATCAAAATTGCTAATTTAATTCATTGGATATGAACTAATTGTCTTAATCAATTGTTTGTATTAATAAATCTTATTTAAAATGGCTTAATCTAATTTAAATTATTTGGAAGAAAAGTTTTTGTCAATCACTCTTTAACAACCTAAGTAAAATAATGATAATAATCTTGATAATGTTAAAAAATCGAAATGGTTTTTGTATAAATAATTATTTTGTATTTTTTATAAATAATTACTTTATCGGTTACTCTCTCTGTTATTTTTGTAAACAAAACTTCCCTCTCAAAAGAGACTTCCGTTTACGTTATAAAGTCTTTAATATTGGGTCGAGATAGTGGAGAAGGGTGCACGATTACCAGAATTCCTTATCAATGAAACTCGAAACTTAAATTTATATGCAAATCATTCCGTTATCTTAGAATAGCGAAAAAATTCATGGAATTCTATCCGTGGATATATTTTTTCAGGAAATTATTCGTCATATCCGTTTAAGAGATAAATAATACTAGAGAATAAAAAATTAAATCCAACTTTCTCATGGAGGAATCTTCCTGATTATAAAAAAGTTGACTAATTTTTCTTTCCTTCTCTTTTCTTCCCTTTTCGAGAAGAGAAAATATATTCTTCCGTTGTTTAAAAGTTTCATTTGATTGTATAATAATTGAATTCGAAAGCATATCAGCTTAGCAATTTTAATAATCCAATAATTTTTCATTCCACAACTTATTTTTCGATGATTATAATTCGAAAAAAGTTGACTAATTTTTCTTTCTTTCTCTTTTCTTCCCTTTTCGAGAAGAAAAAATATATTCTTTCGTTGTTTAAAAGTCATTTGATTGTATAATAATTAAATTCAAAAGCATGTCAGGTTAGCAATTTTAATAATCGAATAATTTTTCATTCCATAATTTATTTTTCGATGATTAAGATAAAATAAATATAATCTTCACGTCACGATTTATTTTCCAAATTACTAAATCAATTACACAAATATAATTTCAATTTGAACAATCTATTTTTCAAATATAAATATATACTCGTAACAATTTTCCGTAATTTTCCATCCCAAAGAAAGTTTCAAAATTAAGAATTCCAAATAAAAATATAAATATATCTTCCCCCTTGTATAAACGTTCCCCTTCGAATTTTATTTCTCCACCGATTTCACCTAGAAACACGTATCCCTGATATTATACAGCATTCCGATATAACTGTATTCCAATTTTTCATCGCTGTTCGATCGAACGCGCTCTTGGAACCACAGAGTCGAAAGCCACAGGTGGCCGTGTTACGAGTTTTTTCTCCCTCTTTTATTTCCACGAAATCGCATTACTACCCTCTAATCCAGCTGTTAATTTCTGAGCCGAGAAGGGTATCGAGACGTTTTCCGAAACAACGAGGCGGGGGCGTGTCCATGCTCGATTAAGCCACTCTTATTAGCCGTGTTAATTAGCGGGAATGGAATATTTTCAGGTCTATCGAAAGAGAAGCTTGGCCTTCCATGGAAAGGAAGTTCACGAAGGAATTCCTGGCGTTTTAATCGAAGAGGGGCGCATCGTATCCGACCACGTCCAAACAGATTAGAGCTTTGAAGAGTGTCTTCATCAACCCCTCCGCCTCGATCGTGAACGTCGTAATTTATCCCGATATTTCCTTCCTGCACCACTTTCTCGTCAGATTCTGGATGGAATAATCGCCCGAGGAAAACTCCCGCGAACAGTAAAAATCATGTGCGTGGACGAATCTCGTTTCTGTTGCACGATCTTACCTATTATTGTACTTTCTCCAAATTACCCTATAATCAGGCTTCGTGGCGATTTCGTGCTTTCGAAACCGCTTTTTTTTTTTCACGAAAATCGGCGGTGTAGAAAATTACTTGGATTCAGGTCGTGTCCTCGCTTTGCTCGAATAACTTTTTAACTGTTAAGTTTAGGTTTATTTATTATATATTAAATTGTGTTGATCAGTTGTGTTAAAAAATACAGATTGAAATAAATTTCATCGCGTAAATTATTTATTTGTTACTATTTTGAAGATTATAGAAAATTTATATAACAAATTAACAATATTCAAAATAACGAAAAGAGAAATTAGAGTAAATCTCTAGAAAAGAATTTTGAAATTTGTGTTATAAAATTAGAATTTTTTTTTTTAATTACTTGTAACATTATTCCATATTAATTTTCAATTTCAAAAAATATATTTTTTTACTCAAACACGTACAATCTATTTAATATCACTTATCAGAATTATTGATAGACTGCAAGAAATTTTTTTATTTGCATTAAATTTTCTTTTTATCAATTGTAATAGAATATTACAATTAAGAAAAACAAAACAAAAAAGTATATATTACTAGAATCGTTGAAAAAAAATTAGCATACTATTAATTGTGCACTCTTTCTTTCCAATTACATGGTTGCAACTTTTGAAAAAGGAATACACCGTTTAAAACAGCCGAGGTAATTTCGCAATGTTAAAAAGATACAAAAGTTCGCGGACCACTAGCTTAGAAAATCTGTTTTCCTGTTTAAGTTAGAGCTCGGGTTTATTGCGTTGCAGGATAATAGATCTTAAAAGTGACACAGAGCAGACTTGTTTCAACGTTATACGCTCTTAAAGAGTGGGTAAGTTTAATACCATTAGTTAGCCAGACTTTTAGTGGCGCCTTTCAATCATTATGAAATATATATATACATTTTGTAATTTCGTTATACAACTTTGCAACGTTTCATCTTAATTCAGATCCATCCTTTCAAGTGAAATATATTTTTTGTTTTTCTATGGATATACGTTTTCATGGGTGGATTGTTTTATACCTTTGTAAGAATTATCTTTTTAAAAGGGAATGAAAAATGAAATATGTTTATTGTTATTTCAATTAAAATTCTCTTTTTTCATTTTTTTATTTCTTCTTAACAACGTATCAACAGTTGGACTTATTTTATTTTATTTTTCAAAAATATTTGTTAGATTTATCTTCTCTCTATTTTTCTTTTCTAATATCTTTTAGACAGTCAGAGTACATTTACATCTTACAAATATTATCTTTGTAAACGAGATGAACTCAATTATTCTGTTTATCTATATTATCATATTCAGATTATTTTTACAATCTCTTATGATTCTCACGAGAACTCATCTTTTATGAAAGATGAGTTTCTATGTCGTTCCGGTTTATCACGTCATAACTTTTCAAACTGCGTTTCATGCAGGATTTTATTGGCTAATAAAAAGAAATTACAAAGGAGAGTAATAAATCGATAAAAGAAGACTCTTCTCGTTCGCGAAGATGATATGCTTTTGTTTTCGATATTTGTCTCATGACATATATCTATTTCTCATGATCGATACGGATAATTCAAAATTATGTAATTTCTAAGTTTTGAACATCTCTGTTCCTCAATATTTTTTCCAAAGAAGAGTAAAAATAAAATGATATTAATATATATACTCTTTATTACAAATAATTAATAATAAAATAACAAACAAACCTTCTAAAAGTTCCTAATCAACAAGTTCATCTAGATTGAATGCATTCTGTTATCGATAAAATTGATTTACATATCCCACAGATATTTCATAAAATTTTATTTCATCTTACTTTCTAAATACATTTACACACTCCACATATCCTGAAAGTACAAAAATATCCACGTTTCCATATATTCCTCCCATTAAAAGAAAAAAGAAAAAACTTACACACGTGTTGCACGTTAAAAATATCCTCATCCCCTTATTAACCGATTAACGCAAATTTATCGGGGGAGGGAGAGAGAAAAACTTGGCGATAAACCGTCGGGGGACAATCGCGATCGAGGTCGGGGGAAAAAAATTGAAAAAAATCTACATAATTTCCCGATGAATTTCCCTTAATTCATTCGAGGCCACGAGGCTCTCTCTTCGAGCGACGTTGAGCCGCTTTCTCGGCCAATGAAAAGCTGATCAATTCTCGCTGACGTTGCTGGCAAAGTGAAGAACACGCCGCGCCTCGAATAAATTCCTCCCCACCCTTCTCTCTTC
>NW_006263463.1:209920-212410 GCF_000469605.1 Apis dorsata
GACGATTCCAGGAGGGGTGTTTTTTTTTTTCACTTATCTATTTCCCACCCTTGGCAATTTAAATTCCTTTTTTTCCCTGTTGCAATTTGTAGGGAGAATTTATTTTCTTATATTACTATTTTGTAATGGAGGAAATTTTATAATTAGATCAATAATTCTATTATAATAATATTATAATAATAATATTATTATATAATATTATAATAATATTATATTATAATATATATTATAATAATAATATTATTATAATATATAATATAATAATATAATAATATTATAATAATATTATTAATAAATAATCAAAATGTTTTATGTGATATAAATAAATTTTTCCAATCCTTGGATGGCGAAATTTTTAAAGAGGCAAAGAGAACAATTTTATACGTGTTTTAAGATCATTGTGATTTCGAGTAAATAAAGTTTAAATAAATCTAACTGCACTATAAAATTAGAAAATAATAATAATAAAATTAATATATATAAATTAAATAATAAAATTAGAAAATAATAAAATAAAGTTTAAATAAATCGCTGCACTATAAAATTAGAAAATAATAATAATCAACTATCTTTCTTATACACGTTTTAATAGACGTTAGTTTAGTTTAATAGACATAGTTTTAATACACGTTTCGATAGAAAAAAAAAATTGACAAAAATTGCGACAGTTCCATACAACACTGTTTAATAATAAACTCACGATAGACAATCCTCGAGCATAACACGAGTATATTTTTGTTGACATTCCTTCGATTTGTATTAGCTCTAAGCTTCGTTTAATGCGATTTCATTCACAATATAGAACGTGTTATAAGAGGATCGATTATATATCGCAGCATTTGAGCAGAAAATAAAAATAAAAATTTCATTCCTTTTTCGATCACGTTCCCAAAAAATCGTGAATTCGTTCACGTTCGCACCTGGATCAATAATGGGGGACGCTTTGTCTAAACGAATATGCACACTGCATCTATGAGCACGTGATGGCTGTGGTTAAAACTATTTGCCAATTTACAAGTTCTGTTAATGGGTTTGGCATGGCCAACTTCGGTATTGTGCATCTAAATGGAGCAGTGATTCTAAACATTCTTGAGGACATGCACCACTATTCCAAACCGCCAAATGTTTCATGTCTGTTTTTAACAGGTAGAAACTTGATTAGAATATTACTGATAGAATTAACAATAGAAATATAATATCTTGATACAATTTTACTTCGAATATTGGAATAATAAAAACGTTAACGTTTCACCATTAAATATAATGATACTCGAAACTCATTACATGATACGAAATTGACAAAGAAGAAGATTTGCTAGAATAAAATCGAAAATTTTTTTGACTGGTTCATTAATTAAATAAAGCAGTCATTTAACGATAATCCAGCAACGTTTCGTCAAGATCTTTACACACTCGTCACACGTGAGCAAACAAACAAAAAGTTGAAACTGTTCTTTCACCGACATCATCATTCAACAAGAACAATTTGTCTCGCGTCGAAATATCCTCTTGGAACGTGTCTTCGCGATAATGCAAATTGTTTCTCTTTTGAATCGCTTATTTCCTTGCCTAATGAAGTGTTGCACGACCAAACACTTCTTACATAATACCGATAAACTCAACAGCCAAGAGGAGATTAGAGGATGCCATCATCATTTCTCTCCATAAAAATTGAAAATCTTTCATTTGGCTTTGAATTAAACTAGAATGATACAAGTGATTCTCCATCGTGTCACTTGATTGAACAATTTTTATCATTTATTTATTTATTTTATATTTTCACAAGGATTTCGCAGGGATCGATAATTCAAATTGGTTAATTCAAATGCAACGTTGCGTTTCTGCAACAACGTGTTAGTTTTTTAACAATTGCTGTTGCATAAATACAGCGAATTTTTATTTTCTGCCTGTCGCAGAGAGATGTAAATTTGTAATATTTATATTAACAACTTGGTTTTGTGATTGAAGTTAAATACTGAGAAATTGAAAATAAGAAACGGAAAAAATTTTGCTGCAACAATTTGATTCTTAATTAATCTTCTACAATTTTTCCAGAAGAATTATAGCAACGAAATCACAAATTGATGAAATTACTTTAAAGTCAGACAGGTGTGTGACTTCAAAGTAACACGGTAAATTTTCCTTGCCTCGTTTGAAAAAGATTATTTACAAAAAAGAATACTCGAAGCAAAGATTGAAAGACATTGACACAAGATACAGGGAAACGCCATTTGAATTGCCAAGTCACGAGTTCCGATATTAATCGTTCTCGAATCCATCTTCGGGGTGGGAAACGTAAGAAAAACGCGAAGCCAGCCAGATTTCCATGTGGAGCACTCAACGCGCGAAAATTTACTGTCGTATCGAGAGAACCAGCCTCGTTTCTCTCCTTCTCTTATTTTTTCCTTTTTCTTCAGCTTTTTCTCTTCGCTTCTTCCTCTTCCCCTTTTCTTCACCTCGTTCCTTTCCTCTTTTTTTTTTTTTTTTTTT
>NW_006263463.1:212618-214328 GCF_000469605.1 Apis dorsata
TTGTTGCACGGCTGAGAGGGGAGGACCAATTTGTCTCGAGACGAAATATCCTTGGAAAATGAAGTGGACGGCCATGTAAATCGCTTCTCGTCAATTTTATTTTATGTCTGCTCGATCCTTACGCGGAATCAGCGCCAAGATTTACGACCACTAAGTCGCTTACTGCTTCGACTGATCCATATAGGTGCTCCAACTTTTACATCTTCATCATTTTCAATTAAAAAAGCTCGTGAAAATTTATATATATATGGAAATTATAATTATCAATTTCGTTATTTATGATTGATTGAGATCGTTTAGGAACAATTTGAATTTTAAACAATTTTGACGTGTATGTAAATTTTTTTCAACCCGAAAAATCGATGATGATTTAATTATATATAAAATTAAGTATGCATATAATAATTAAATTAAATTAACGTGATTATTTTCTTCATTTCGTTTTCTTTCTTTTTTTTCAATATTGATGTAAATTACAAAATTTTAGAAAATTGTTAGTTTGAAAAAGATAAAAGGTGAAATATTTACTCGCATCAGTTTGAAAAGAGGACTAGCGTTTCGTTTGGATATATATATTTTTTTAAAAGTTTTTCACCATTCGACAACAACCGTTTTTGTATACCTTTGCACCTTTCATTACGGAATTAAGGGAGTCACTAGATTTACATTCGTTGAGTGCATTTTAATCCGTGCTTTCAAACCGTTCGCGGAAGTAGATGGATTCGTACACTTTATTTTTCTAACTTTTTAAAAACAACTCCGTTAAAAAATTTGAAATTTCCCGTGGAATAATAATTTTTGTAAAGCTTGCGGCATTTTGCTAAACGAGATAAACAATGCAAGAGACTCGTATTTAAAGGGATAACGTAGTCAATTTATATTCTAATCTAAATTCTCATTTTTCGTATTACAATTTTATATTATTTGAAATTAATCGTTTCATATCCATTTAATTTATCCATATTACGTGTCATTTATTTTATGCCAAATTCTATCAATTAATAATACATCTTATTTCGACATCAAAATTATAAAAGTAAAAGTAACATTATGATATATAAAATAAAATTATGGAGTAAAATATTTATATATAATTTTTTGAATTGATCTTTTATCAATTCTTTTTATTGGAAAATTATATTTATAAATATTAAATGATAATATCGAAAATAAGAAAAATAATTTTCCACTTATTGAACAATATATTTTTATTCCTTTTATATATACATATATGATGCTGATATTCCTTAAGAAGTCCAGTATAAAATCCACGTAGAAAATAAAGTACAAATTTCACAGTGTAATACGATGTTTCAAGCGCACAATAATAAGGTTTCAAATACTAATATCACGCGGCCTTAAAAATTCCTGAATAACCTTAAGCTCTTCAAAGTAAAGTCTTGGAACTAAAATAGCCTGTAGTATATAACTACCAGCCATTTCTGTGTTCAAATACACAATTTTCCGGCTTTACAAGTACAACAATTTAATATTCAAATTCGATAAGAGTTCGTTCCACCGTCATAAACCATCGGCCACCAACGTGACGAGCCCTTTCAAACCGTAATCGCCATTCCCATATAACACGTTTTCAACGATTTCTGTTGCATTTTTGAACCAGCCACGTTTATCCACCAATGGACAATGCGAGGAATGATTCGATTCGAGGAACTCTCGACCAAAAAAGCCCTCTCTCTCTCTCTCTCTCTC
>NW_006263463.1:214400-225399 GCF_000469605.1 Apis dorsata
AAAAAAGAGAAAGAGACAAAGAGGGCAGAGTGGAGAACATCATAACTCGATATCCGAATATTACGTATCAATCACCCCTTTTTCGACGAGGGGGGAAAAAGAGACATTCGAGAGTTTCATCGGTCCCGTTTTCACCGGGATGAAAGGATTAAACGATGAGAGAGCATTATATTCCATCGAGCAACCGCCATGCCGGCCCTAAATCCACTGTTACGCGGAAATTCAGCAGCGATACGATCGTTTTTTGCTCTTTTCTCACCGATTCCTCTCCTTTTCATCTCTCTGTCTCCCCTTCCATCCCATTCTTTTTGTCATCGTTTTATCTCCCCCTCCCTTTTCCGTGCCCGTCCACAGCGTGTACCATTGACGACGAACGAACAGTACAAAGCCAGCCGCGGCCTGTCGGCCAGACTCACGAGAGAGAGAGAGAGATAGCAGTTATATCGAGAGCGAGACGATTTGTCTCGAAATGCGCGCGAAAACTCGATACCAAATACTCCGTTTCCCACTCTCTTGAGATTTTTGTAAGATTTTACTCCATATTTCCACCATCTCTCTTCGTATTAAATAAATTGTATTTTTAATAAGATTAAGATATGATTTTAACTCGAGAAGAATTTATATATATATATATATATATATAATCTAAACAAAACTGTCCTCGAAATCTCGCTTAATAATTATCCCCTAATCAAATTTCAGAGATCTTGAGCGTTTCGAGGCCAATTCGCACGAAACACCCGGTATAATTTTATATATCTACCCTTCTCGCATATATGTTATTATGTTACACATATACTTGCACACGTAACAACACACGTGCGGAGCAAAGTAACATAGACACGGCGCGCGTACAAGGTAGCGGCAAGTTTTTACGCGGGCAGCCCGAGTGAATGACCGGTCAGAGCCGCCTCTCACTCTCGTCTCTCTCCTCGTCGATTCATTCGTCTCTCTTTCGCCCTTTTTCTCCCTCTCCCCATATATATATATATATATATATATATATAAAATGTCCAGACACGCTGCACTGGAGAGAGAGAAAGAGAGAGAGAGAGAGGAGAGGAAGAGGGATAGAACGAGAGGAACACGAGTGGACAGAAGGAGAATCAAACCGATGCGGAGTCTGCAACTTTGCTCTTTCTCTCTCTCTTTTTTTTTTCTCTCTGTCTTTCTCTCTGTGGCTACGCACCATTCGATGCATTAGGCGACGTGCACACTATAAAACAGGGGAATACAAGAGACAAAGGTGGGTCGAAACGGACCCTCCGACTTCGAGCTCAACCGAGCAGGCTTCCTCCTCGCATCCTGCGGGAAACCTATTGTCTTCGTATTTCAATATTTCGCGCAACTCGGCAAACACAGCTGTTTTTCCTATCCTTTTATTCCTCCTTTTCTTTTTCTTTTTCTTTTTTTGGTTTGTTTCGTTTCGTTTCGTTTCCATCCCCTTTCTTCGTTTCTATTTTTCTTTCTTTTTTTCCTGTTCTCTTATTTTCTCTTTTTCTTTTTTTTTTTTTTTTTTTCCTGTTTTTGCAAATGTTCGGCTCGCGACACGTCGTGATACAACTGTCGTATAACTCTCGTCCTCGAACGCCGTTATTAAAAATCTTTTAACCAGCGACACGACATATTCCTTGTCCTTGTTTGACGGCGAATTGTGAAACGTGGAAACCGCCGCCTATGTTCCATCGAGGCCCTCCACCTCGTTTTTCAGATGTTCCAACTTGCAACTCCAAAGATTTCGAATGGATGTTTTTGTCACGTGTGTTTTTTCGAATTGCAGATACTGTGTGCGGGTATTTTTATATGGGGGAAAGATTGGTCGTACGTGTGGATATTGTTTTTCGGAACGTGACGGACATAGACACAGGTAGTTATTTCTTCTTGTTTTGAAATTCGGTTTAGCGCGATAGAGAATGACTGGAGAGTGAAGAATATATTGGATTAAGTGTGGTTCTCGAATGAAATTTGATGAAAATTGGAAAAAAGGGAAAAAAATGCGGAATTGTTATTCTCTTTCTAGGATTTTAATAATAACGATCATTTCTTCGAAGGAAATTAAATTATCGTATATTAATCTTTCGTATACAGTTTTATCAAATTGTAAACGTGTATTCTTAGAATTAGTTGAATTAAAATTTAATTTGAATTCAGCATCTTGCAAGAAACGAATTATACTTACTTCTTAACTCTCGCATTTCTATTAAAAATTTATTTAAAATATTCTTACACCGCACAATCATTCAAAGTAATTCATTCCAGAACGTCACTTCAGAAAGTTGCACAACAGAAAAATTCCCTTTTCCCCACACAATCAGCCAGAAAAATACAAATCTTTTCCTCTTACATAAAACGACCTCCTTTTATCCAAGATCCCTAACAACAAATTCAATTTCCTTGCACATCTCCTTACACCATTTCATAATTATTCCATAAGAAGACAATCCCCTCTCCCTTTATAAGTGCAAAGAAAAATCGATCGCACACAAAAATGGTGGAAAATCTGTACGCGTTACAAACGGCAAAAACACATATCGTTATCGTCGAGCTAGACATTTACATCCCTCCGACGGATTTGTTATTTATTCCTCATCCTCCTTGGCGAAAAATTTTTCAATTTCCTCCGCCTCCTCCGTTCAACACCGGCCGCCATATTGTATTCAACGTGCGCGTTACCATAAGAAAACGTATCGCTTCTTCGCCCTCCTTCCCCTCCCCCTTCCTCCACCCTTTCAGGATTCAACGCGCATCCTATGCCCCCGAAGGCTATTCCGACACAGGAAAGCTTAAGCGCTAAAGAGAGCGGAGAGGATCCGGCGATATCAGATACCGCACTTTGTTGCAACATACTCAATTTGCTTGCATCCTGTGTCTTAAAGGTTGATCCACACGATACGTAAGCGAGAGAGTCTTTGCTCCGGTGTTGCAGGGAACCGGTTGTCCATGTATACGTATATATAAACCGTTCGCTCCGGTTTTTAATCTGGTTCTGCCCTTAAATTCACGGCGTGTCTCGCTTCTTGTCTTGGCCGGATACCGCGTTAACCACCTTCCCCTCGGTGATCGATCGATCGAGGAAAAGGAAACGAAACGGATTTAAGAGGAGTTGCGCGATCAAAGGAGATCGACAGATCGATTTTCTCTTTTACGAATTAAGTAGAATTGGATGGAAAATTGGCTGGATCGATTTTAATTTTCGAAATCAGAATTTTCAACTTTCAATGTTGTTTTTTTTTTTTTGTAAAATTTAATTTAATTCGAATAATGATGCGTAATATTAAAAATTCGATTAATTTATATTTTACGTCATGTTAAATTTTAATAAAAACACGAGAAACGTTGAAAATTTTGAATAGTCTTAATTTTTGATAGATTGAGTTGAATACAAGTGTAAATTAGTCAAGTGATATTCTTTCTTCTCTCTTGCGATGATGGAATTGATTTGATTAATATAAAATTCGATTAAAAATATGTAGCATCGGGAAATTGGATCAAATTAATTGTAATTAAATTAATTATTATTCTTTATGAATAATCGTAGATTTAATGATATAGATATTTTTAATATGAAGTGGATTACGCGATGGCATCATTTGACTTTTTAATGAAAATATATTCGTTCGATCAAGTAAAAATAAAAAAAAAAAGTCAACGGAACAAATTATAAGTTTAATTTAAACTGAATTCATTGCGTGAATTAAAATTTTCAACGAAAGAATATTTCGATCTTCGAAAATTATATAATTAAAATTTAATACAATTCGCATATTATTTTATTTTTAATACGCGAAACGATTAAATTTTCATAGACGAAAAATATCGAAAATAGGATTAAAACTCTTTTATTAGAAAAATAATTCGCATATTTAATAACTCTCGTGTTGGATATCATCAATCATGAAAAATGAATTCGATATGAAGAGAAAAAGAGAGATCTATTTTCATTCCATAACATTTAATAATTTGCATCTCGTGCAAGATAGAAATCATTTTTCTTCGAGATGCAAATTTATTTATTCGTTTCATTTTTCAATCTTTTTAACGCGTTAATAATGACAAAGCTAAAGATTATTTTTTAATTGTTACATTATAATTTCTTCACTCTTTTTTTTCGCTTCTTATTACTCAAAGGGATCACATTCGTGTATAATGGTTTAGAGACAAGAATTACTAACAATAAGGGGACACATAGAGTTTAAAGCGACAAGGGTCTCGAGAGAAAGAGAGAGACCCTTTAGAACGACAGTTTATGGAGCGAAACGTATTTAGAGATGGTTATATCGTGCCAACTTTTACTCCCCAAAATTTATTATCAAAAGTTTCTCCAATTACGATGATACATTCACATAAAATACTACTCACACAAACAATGCTCTCGATAAACAATTTTTTTTTTTCAATGTTAACACAAATTTTCCATTATTCGAGGAATGTAAACAAGAAGGAAATACGATCACGAAGTTTAAATCTCTTTGAATGTTGAAATATTGTAAATTTAAATTCTATCGTGACAAGGAATAAATACTTTACTTGAACTTTCTCAAAGTTAACAATTGAAGGAGCACGAATACAGAGGTTGGCAGTGAGTCATAATTTCTTGTCCAGTTTACAGCATCCTGTTTTATTCTCGTTCTTGATCGCGAAACACAAGAAATAGATCAGGAAATAAGACGATTGACAAAAGTGTATGAACAATATAAAATACAATCTTTTGTTTCGAAAATTAATATGCATATGTGTAGAATAAAATAGTTGCAATTAATATAATATAATTAAAAATGATTTATTTATAAATACGTTTGTAAATTTATAATAACTGGAGAATTATTCTACAATATTTTAGATAACGAATTCGAAAAAAAAAATTTTTATTCTATCTTTTATTTATCGTGGAATAACTTTCAACCAATTATCTAGTTCACATCTAGTTGCAGAATTAGAATAGAAAAATTCACGTGATATTTCGTACGTTTTCAAACTGGATTTCAAACTCTAAAAAACGAGATTTGAAATGGAACAATTTTATTCCACGTTTTCAATTTAATTTTTTTTTTTTTTAACGTAAAATCTCTCTCTTTTATAACTACACGATGAATTTAAATTCGTCAATACGTGAGAATAAGATAGATAATGCGATTTTAAAAAAAAATAAATAAATAAAAACATATAACAAGGAGAGAAACGATAATAGATTATAGCCATTGGTGCGATAGAAAGTAATTCATCGATATTCCATGTAATCACTTAGTGTTAACAATCTATTTCAGAATACCGACAGTTTCTGTCGATACAACATTGACATTGATGAAAGACTCCATTACGGTATACAAATTTTCGCCATAATCGTGTCGAAGGTAAAATTCATTATCATTTTTCTTATATTTTATTTTTATAATTCGTTATAATTTGTTTAATTTCATGTGACGCACGATTGCGTTTAAATATTTCATGGTGAGTAGTAGTTATTTATTTAATTGCCGTCATCAAATTTAATGAGTTAAAATTTTACTGTATATATGTCTATGCAACGAGGTTTCATTTTCAGAGAGGTTCCCCTCTCTCGAAATTATAATAATATTACGTTTTCCCTGGAAACGTTACCCACCTTTGTGTATTTACATAATTCTCTTTTTATTTTTTAAACACGAACACGTGAAATTTAGCTGGAAAATTTGTAAAGTTATTTTTTGACACAATGGCGGTTTAGAAACTTTATTATATTTTTAACTTATATCGAGATTAAAACTTGAGAAAATATACGTTAGATATTGATAATATTTATCCTGTTCTTTGAATTATTATTCATCTAATAAAGTTTATTTATTTTTAAAAAACGTATTTGAGGAAAATTTTATGTATATTGTAGGTATTAAAATTTTCTTCAAATTTTCTTCAATTCAAAAATGATATATATAATACCAAAAGTTCTAATAATATCTTAACAATAAAAATAAACAAAAGAAATCACAGAGAGAATTTAATAAAGCATTTAACAATATTTCCATATTTATAACAAATCTAATGATATATCATATCATTAATTATTCGAATATATAAATTATATTCTAAAGAGGGAGAGAGAGAGAATAATTACATTTCGAACCAAAATTGAAAATAAATAAACGAATACAAAACTTTTCACATATTCAAAACCTTCTTCTTTATTCAATATACACTTTTTTAAATCAAATCGAACGAACCAGACAACCAAACACTTTCTATTATTTAAGAAACAACTCAATTGAAAAAAATTCAAACAATCGAAACATATAAATTCAGCACGATCGAAATGGAGGATCGTAGAAAGTCACGAGCCATGTTGCGGTTCAAGCACCGAGTTTTCTGGGGTCAAGATCTCGAGCGGTAACTCGGGGAAGAGAAAGAGAGAAAGAGGAAGAGGGAGAGAGAGAGAGAGAGAGAAAGAAGGATCGCGCTTCTTGCAACCAGTTTCCGGAGCCGCCTTATCTCCGGTGTGCAGCAACAACAAGTGCATCGCGCCATTACGTGCTGATTATGCGAGACAATGGCCGTGTTTTTGCCATGCGAATGATCTGAGTTATCGAGAGTCTCATCCGTGCGAATCTTACAACTGTTTGAGGCGAATGGAAACGTTTGAAAAACGTGAGCATCGCAGGAAGAAAATGCTAACTTTCTCGCGATCGTTTCGAAAAGAAATTTTATTATTTTTTTTTTTTTAGAATTTTAGGATTTTGATTGACGTTATTCATTGTTTTGAAATAATTTTTATTATTGAATTTTGTAGATATCTCGGATAATTGATAACTTTAAATTGTAATTAATCGTTTTCTATGTTTGCTTTCGGTTCTTTCTTCGAATTTCCGATATCATTCGATAACAACGATATTCCTTGAGATGGAAGATTGAATTTCAGTTATGATTGAAAAACGGAATGTTCAATAGTCGTGAAAATTCTATACGGTATATCATAAACACGATGTACCAAATATCATATCAGACAGCCTCTATTGAATTTCGAATGTTTTGCGTGGCGTGCAAAATACGAGATATCTCGTGGAATTATTTGCCGATTTTATGACAAAATTTTTATGAAAAATTTTTAAATCGAAAAATTCGAACGTATTTCGATGGAGAGAAGAATTTATATAGTTTAAAAGCAAAAAGAATCTTCATATTCAGTATTCAGGAAAATGTTTAAAGGATCTAGAAGAATAGAAAATTATTATCGATAATAATAATCCTATTTAACGATTTCGTTATTTCTTATTATCATAATATTAATAATTTATAAACAAAACGAGTGGAAATGAATATCCCTTACTCAAAATTAAATTTTCATCTTATATTTACATTCAAAAGAATTCGTAAAGATCATAAATTCTTTCTTGATTCAAAGATAACAAGATCTTCTTAAGCAACCAAGCTTCGAACTGTTATGCCTTTTTTTTCCTCTTCAGATTTTAAAAAAGATTGATATTACGAAGGAATATTTACGCCTAATCAAGCAAGATCTGGCATCATGCAACGGTTGTACGCATGTTGCCTGATAAGATTACCCGTCGATGCATCGAGAATCGCGTGTTGCCATAGACGGTGCATAATCTCACATGGCATTAGTTTATTCCAGAAAGATATTGGATAAATCAACGGACGACGCGAAACATTTTATTGGTTAACACGTTCGAGAATGTTCGATTTATAAAATAGATAGTTATGCGTTCGTTTTATATCGAATCAATCGAGATAAGTTTTAAAGTTTCTGGTAAAAATTATATATATATATATATATAAAGTTTTTATATATTTATTTTAGAATGAAAATACCATTGATAAGGATGACAAGCATCGGTTAGGAAGCTTGCGAAATTTTAACTCGGCTCAACTTTCCCCGCTATCACGATGCCCGGTTGCCTGGTATTAAGAAGTTGGATGAATCATGAATAAATTCATCCGATAAACGGCCGCCTTTGTACGAGGCAAGTTTCTTTATACAGGCTGGACCCTCACGACGACGATGATAAAACTTGTCTCTCGAGTGTGCTTGAATTATTAGCGGGCGCAAATAGAACGAGCTGTCGGTGAAATTCTCGACAACGTCCATTTTCTCGCATGTTCGACCGATCGAAACCAACGATATATCGATTTATCGATACAAGTTAAAGAAAATTGCAATCTGTGAGAATTTTTCGTCGAATTATTATTAAGTTTTCACGTTTATGGAATATACATTTCAATTCTGTGATCGTCCATAGGAGATGGGAGTTTTTGAGAAATTTAAGGGATAATCGAATTGGGGGTGAAATATTTTTTATTAGCTTTTTTTTTGAAAAGACTAATGCATTTTATCGTTATATCGAGAAAATTAAAAAGTATTATTGTATCACAAACTGTGAAATGTTTTTGATTTTTTTGAAAGTGGTGGAAAGAATGAATTTAATTTAAACAATTTTATTTGGGAAAATTAAACTCCTGTTAAATGGTAGTGATAGGTTTTGCTATATTAAATATCAGATGTATAAATGCTTTTAATTTTTTGGAAGCGAAATTTATGAAAGTAATTTTGTAAAAAAAAAAATTAAACAATTAGAAGTATCGAATTATTTAATGGAAATAATGGTATAATTTATGGATAAAAATTTTATATTATAGATAATAAAAAATATTAATAAGAATGAAATTTTTATATCTTCAAATTTTGCAAAGAAAGTGTTAGAATATTTTATTATTATATTGCACAATTTAGATTTATTGAAACAAGCAATATTTTCTTCTTGTAAATTTATCCTTAGGTGTAATATGTTTAAAAAATATCTCACACAAAGGTGTACTATATATAATTAAAACTAATCAAGAATTGCAGGTCAGTACAATATGTATCAAGATTAGAGTTTCATTTGTAGAAACACGCAAGTGTAATTATTTTGCTCTTTCTAAAAGGACTTTTAAAAAAAAACGAAATAAGTGAAATACAACGTGTTTTTTAATAATGCAAAAGTAAATATGAAGTCATCCAATAATACCATTTTACCATTAGCTTCAAATGAAATGACCCAGAATTTATTAAATTTATCTATAAAATTTTACTAAATTATTATTATCGAAATCTATATTGATAATGTATAACTTTTGACTTCGATAATAATATTAATTTAATCCTAAATATTGATAATTCACATAATAAAAAATCCACTTTTTCATCATCGATTTCATACACAATTTACATTTGATACACATCCCTATTCAAAGAATTTTCAAATTTTCAATTTTCCAAAAAAATTGAAATTTCACATGGAATATTGTATTATATTTCGAGTTTTCCAGTCGGTTTTACTTCATAAAAATCACTTTATTCTCGATCGTACGAGACACACGATTTTTCACATAAATTCGATAAACGAAAAAATATTCTTTGTTCCAACAATTGGAAAAAAATTTCTTGAAAATTTTGGGAAAAATTGCGTGATCTATCATTATAGAAATTATATAAATCATAGATTGTAAACAGAAAAGAAATTAAATGTCTTCACAATTCGAGTAGGTCGAGATATCAAATCTTGAATGTATTTACATATCAGGTCGATAATGGGTCATCCGTACTAAGCACCTGCAATATAATCGTGTTATCGGATGATCCGGATAATACTATTACACGTAACACTCGCATAAATATACCTGCAATTTCAAAATCGTAAAAATTCAAAAATTGTATTCATCCGATAAAACGAGAATCTCGAAATTTATATTTAATCATCGCGAAAGAAAATACCTTGCAATGATTGTTGAAATTCGCGTAACCACGCTCTAATCTTGTATGTTGGTTTTAAAATAAATTGGAGAAACAATTAATGCTATAAAAGTGTTGAGTTAATTCTAACGATATTTATAAAAGATTTTATAGAAAATTATTATTAGAAAGACTGATAATTCGTATTTTAAAGATTTTTAAAAATATTCGAATATGATTTTTGTTTTACACGTATCTATAAAAATTTGATAAAATTAATTTAATAAAAGTTAAAATTCCCACTCGATAGTTGGAGTTAAGGGATGTATAATTTTATTTCGTAGGAATTACAATTTCATTTTTGCTATAGGTACGAATTTTCAGAAATTCCTTTATACATCAAGTTCTAGTAAATTCTATTACGCGTGTAAAACGATTCAACTTAAAAAAAAATTTCGAACGCAGACGGCCAATGGAAACAGCTATTATTCGATTACACGCTTTCACGAAACAAATGGAATTTTAGGGAACTGATATAAACTGATCAGAAAATTTCACGGTGAAAAAAGAATGGTGAATTAATTTTGTAACAAATAATTTTTTTCTTTCACGGCTTGTGAGAGCAAAATTTTATCAGATTTTTTCCATCGACCCCTGGATGAAAGCAATGATACATATTGAGTCGATGAAAAATAATCGAATAACAATAACAGCACAGAATATTCTGTATCGTTTATTACATCGATATCACTTTGAAAAATATAGAGAAATGCATGGAAAAAGCAATAATTTTTAAAAACAAAAAAAAAGAAAAAAAGGAAGAAAGAAAATGAAGTTAAATAACAAAATTATACATTTCACTTTGTTTTGAATTGTCTTGAATTTTTTTCTTAAATGCGAGAAAAAAATTGATAGAAATAATATCTCCTTTCTTTTTTAATTTTAAATTTTTGCCAGATACAGATTCGTGCCATTTTCATAGCAATTTGTAAACCTAGAAATCGATGGAAAATATTTAAAATGTTTCGATATATATTAAATCTGTGGCTTGATACAATGCCAATATCATATTTTTCCAAAAATTAATTAAATTTATCGAGTTTGCAAACAATTATATATTCTACGTGAAAAACATTAATTCTCTCTCTTTGCTAGAAAAGAAATTTCAAAAAGCAGAAACTTGTGTGTCAGAAATTATATGAATTTTTTAATACAATGTTAATATCTCAATTTTATAAACACTGACATTGATCACTTCTTCCTCAGAAATTACTAAAAAAAAAAAAAAAAAAAAAAAAA
>NW_006263463.1:225608-227367 GCF_000469605.1 Apis dorsata
TTTTCCCATTATTCAATTTCTCTTCATTATTCTCTCCATATTCAATCACACTTAATAACAAACAAAAGCGTTTAGTAGAATATAAGCGTGCCAATGAGATTTGTCCCGATACAATAGAAAATTGTTCGTTTCAATTTAATCTTCCAATTAACACCCCTTCAGTGAAACGTTTTTAATTTAACTTTTAACGTTTGAAAAAACTCGAAGTTTCCTCCCCCCTCATCAACACGTTGACCGGATATGTTCACTGACTCGGAACAAAACTCGGGCAAAAATTAAATTCATTTCTCCAATTCGGTTCTCCAACGCTGCGCTTTTCGGAAACCGTCATTTCTTAGTTGGATTCTGGGATCCATTTCCGTAGCAAGGGTATGCGGATAGCCGAAAATTTCGGGTCAGATAGCATGGAATATTTTGATTGGAATCTGGTCGTGATCTCAAAAGTATCGAGCTGCATACGAATACATACGTAACTTCGGTCTACCCCAAGATTCGATTCTGGTTGAATTACGTTCTACGTAACTATTGCTTTTCTGACAGCCCGTCATGCAAAACTATTTTGTTTTTAAAAATAAATACAGTTGTTTCACTTCGAATCCTTTCCGCCCGTTTAAATATTAAATTTTAACGTCCTCGATTTCGACGGATTCAAAATTAGTTTTTACAATAATAATTATAATTATTTTTACGATAAGAGAATATTTATATGATTTTTGAAATCTAAAAGAGTGGCAAACTTCATCAAGGGAATAAAAAAAATTGATTGAAAAATAAAGGAAACGTCGATACGATTCGATGTCACGAAAATGCTACACTATTTTTCCGATATTTTGAAAAAAATTAAAATCAATTCCAAAACATTTATTCGCATAGAAAATCCTCTAAAAAAAAAAAAAAAAAAAAAATTCACTCCTGAATACTAATATCCAACAGGCATTCTCCGCAAAACTCTCAACTCTCCTTCCTCGCTTCAACCGCACTCAGCATTATTAAAAACTTCAATTCGATATAATCTCCACGGCTAATTCCTCATTCCTTAACCACAAACCCTTGCCAATAAAAAAAAAAAAAAATTCCTTTCACCCAGACCTTCCTCCCTCCCCTCTCTCCCTCTCACCACCTCGTCATAATACAACATCCCCCTTAAACAGAATGCCATCCGCCTTATCTAAATAATGGACGACCAAGCGTCTTGAAACGTCGCGAAGAATTCTTCTAAACCGCATCGAGTCATTCAAACGAGCCGAGCCAGCCCTCGAAGGGGGAATGAAATAAAAAAAAAAAAAGAAAGAAAGAAAGAAAGAAAGAAAGGAAAAAAATAAAAGAAACCAACGTCACGATAAAAGACGAAAGAATAGAGAAGATACAACGACGGATAGAGAGGGGAGAAGGAAGAAAGGAAGAGAGAAAGAAAAAAGGAAACAGGAGGACAAGTCGGAGGGTAAAAGATCGATCCTTCTCTTATCTCGGCCTCATTGTCGTCAGAAATAACGGTGGAGAGGGTGTAAGGGGAGGGGTTGGGCTACGAAACTTGCGGTCGCAGACCGCCTGGATGCCAGCAGAGGGAGGGAGAGGGGGTGGAAAAGGGGGAAAAGAAAGGTGGAAGGGTGTCGGTAGACTCAATTAGCCCCGCGGAAAACTTTCGACGTGGGATTACGACGTCAACAACGTCGTCCTCCTTGGACGTTCCGCGCCCACCAACGAAATTGCTCCAGTCGAAAAGACGATTTCTCTCTCTCTCTCTCTCTCTCTCTGCTTC
>NW_006263463.1:227418-238151 GCF_000469605.1 Apis dorsata
GTTTGAGGAGGAGGAAGAAGAAGAAGAAGAAGAAGAAGAAGAAGAAAGTGATCTCGTCGGGAAAGCGGCGCGGCGTGTTTCCAGTCAGCGTTTCCTTCCATCGTGCCAACTTCCGGTACCGGAGCCTCGTCTCGACTTATCGCCATCTTACTTCGCTTCGAGCGAGTTGGCGCCGAGACGACGAATGTCTCCGAGGAATGAACGTGGTTCGATATGGTTTGAGGTTGAGGGAATTGTTGTTGCTCGAGGACGATGTTTTTCGATCGGAGATTTATTTTATTTTTCAGGGTAAGAGGATCGTTCGTATGCATTGGACGACGAGTTATTTTCGTATAAATTATTATGCAAGAATGGTAATTATCTTATTGGGGCGATTTTGGAAATGAATAAATGAATTGGTATACGTGAATTTTGGTTAAGATTTATTTATTATTAAGTTGACAAGTCTTATGTCGTGTTAATGTTTCATGAAAAATTTAATTGGGTACAATTTAATGAATGAATCTGTTTTATTTTTCTCCTTAGAATCGATTTTAAGACATCTTATAAATACATCGTCACTTTATATATTGATTATGTATATTTCACGTTAAGAAAATTTAAGAACATTGAATATCGGTCGTTTAAATCAAGTGATATTTTCTTTAATATTTTTATTCTTTATATAAAATATATTTATAAAATTCTTCAAAAAATTTAAGTACGTATCATTGAACGATATATTTATTTTATTTAATTTTTTATTAATTTTAAATTAAATAGAAAAGATGAAAACTTGTTATCTGTATATCTGGAAATAAAAAGTTTTATTTAAGAAAGAAAAAGGATAATTGTATATTTTTTATGCAGCAATATATAAAAGTATAAAAAATTCATTTTAAAAAATATTTCATTTTATAGGACGTTGTATTCCATCTTCATTTCAAAATTTCTTCCCTCTTTCGTGGGACGTTGCTTCGTTACGAAAATATTACATGAAATTATGGCCAAATTACGAAACAACTTTTCAAAAATCGAACTATCACTCATATTAAACTCGAAGAATTAAAAAGAAATTCATTTATGGATTCATTTTTATTATTATTATTTTCTATTCGTGAACACCTACAATAAAAATAAAATATTCAGAATGTAAATCCAATTTCTATTGGATTATAGAAATTGTATTTCTTGAAATGCTCAATAACGAAGTATCTGTTGTTTATTTCAGCAGATCGAAATAACATGTACATCAATAAATTTATTTTTCTCTCTTAGTGCGTTTCAAATTTGATTCTATTTCAATTTTTACAAATATTTAATAATCCAAAAATTTATTTTTCCGTCATTCTGTATGAATAATTAATACAAAATAATTTTTATATTATTTAATATATACGAAGATTAACACGAACATGATGGAAAAATGGAAAGGAGAAGAAAAAAGAAACGAAACTTCGATCGAAAATCCTCCAAGGAATCCAATTTTTTTTAATTCCATTCTTGGATTATTATATCTTCGAATTCTCGATATCGTTCATCAAATTCGACGTTACTTTAATCCGTTTCCACGTAACAAGCTCCGTTCGAGTGCTCTCGAAATAGAGAGCAAGGACATCGGTGCAAAATGATCCACCACCCTCCCCCCATAAAAAGCATTCAATAGTGGAGAGTTTAATTGATATCAAAGGGAGAAAGAAGAAGAAGAAGAAGAAGAGGCTTTCGCTCGATTAGCCAGCGCAACTTGCCTGGTTTAACTAATCTTAATTTGTCAAGATCTCCTGGAAACGTTCTTTCAAACGTTTCCTCCTCGCCTTCCGCCCTTTCTTCCTTCGATCTTCACGGAGTTATGTCGCTGAACTGAAAAGGGAAAGAAGTTTTTCTCCTGTGAAACGCGACATGGAAGGTCGAGGGGAATAACAGTGTCACGTAGCTAAGCTGGATCGAGAATTCTCGCGATTCTACCAGAGTCTCTCTTGGAACGGATTGTCTTTGGAAATGGAGGGGATCGCTCTTTAATCTCTCGTTTATTTACGCTGGAATTGGTGAAAGAGAGCGAAGAAAGAAAAGAAAAAGAAGAAAAAAAAGAAACAAGTTTGAATATTCGTGTAATTTTAAAAATCTGGAGGAGGCACTTAAGAGAAAATTGAAATTTAAAAATTCGAATGTTATTAAAGTAGCTTGTTAGATGTAAAGAGTCCATCGTTTCTTTCTATATAAATATATTTTTTAAAAAAAGTACGTCGAGTAATTAATGTATCTCTTATACTGTTTAATTGGAAATGGATAAATAAAGGCGATATCTTAATTTTTCTGGATTTTGAAATCAAATGAAATCCAGGTTGTTCAGAAATCGAGGAAATTGCATTGATTAATATCGTGAAAGTAAAGTGGAGCTTTTAATATTGAAAAGATTGAGAGAAAATAGATTTTTAAAATAAATAAGTGGAAATGAATATTTTTATTTTTTCGAGTGATACGAGGATTTTGCGAATTAAGTTTTCTTTTAAAATAATATTTCAAATATGTATGTAATATTTTCATACTAATTCATACGAAATAATAATATTTCGAATAAGATTCTAACGATTTTTAAACATTTTTAATTTTTCCATCGAAACTTGTTTCTTCTTCTTTTCCATATCGTAAAATAACAAGTAATATTTATTTACTAAAATATCCTAAACTATTTCAAATTTTCCTCAAATATTTTGTATATTCGCAATAACCATAAAGAAATTAATATTCTTTCAATAAAACGTAGATGCACGACATCGTTCATTTTAATAGAGATATAAATTGTTTCTAAATTTTCTTTATCAATTTCCTTACTTTTTTTAATCATAAACATTCTGACTTTTTTGGAACGAGATTTTTGGAGAAAACATGAAACATTGCGTGTCCTCGTTGCAATGGTGGAGAAACTTGCTTACAGGGATTGCCTGTAATTGATTGTTCATGCAGACATGGGAAAGCAGGAAGAGCTTGACAGTGAAATGATCGAAAGACTTTCACCTTGCACTGTTCATGACGACGTTGGTCGTATTACAGATCGTTAAACCAAGATCATTTTAACAAACGATCTACGTGCAGGCGATGTTTTGCGCAATTATTTGATTAAATCTTTCATCCATTACGGAAAGAAAAGAGAAATAAAATTTCTTTTGAACAAAGATAGGTGATTATTATCTTTATTTTTCTTACGAATGATCAAATACGTAACATCATTCGCATGCACAAAATTCAGTAATTGTTTTATATCGAAGAGATGAGAAAAAAATTTGTGAAGACAGATTATGTATTATATATATTGCTTTCACGATCTATCATTGTATTGATGAAACGTTGAAGATAAGCCAAAAAAATTGTCAAGTAACATCAATTAAATATTTTAATTCACAGTCGTAATTTCACTTCGATTAATACTATTTTCAAAATGGTTACTTGAGAAGTTTTACTTACTAAGAAAAGAATTTGAAAATTTTATTCTCAATCATTCAATTTTTGTGATTGAAAATTGACTGAATATTTCAAAAATAAGTATCATTGTTGTTCATGTAATATCGTTACGATACGAAATTGCTATCACGTTGGTTAATACAGACAAGGAAAGGACTCATTTGACACAGTAGCTGAAACATAAATGATTCGATTGATACAACGACAGAGATAATCATAATTGAATAGAATAATTAACAGAAGTGTTAATTATTGTGCATTATCGTCGAACAGTTGGGACAGATGCAGATGCTAATAATAACGTCGATCAACAATCAAAAGATGTTTTAACTTCGATTGAATTTTGTAAAATTGATGTATATATATTTCATCTGTCTACGATTATTTTATCAACACTAAACCGAAATGTATATACGATTAAATATAAATATTGCTATAAGCCAAATATTAATCTCGCTAAAAACACTTGCAAAAATCGTTAATAAAAAATCTAGAATCCATCAATTTGACGTAATCCCATTGTCGACAGATAAAAAAATAAAATCTACGAAATTCGATCAAAAAATTTCTTTTTTTCGAGGCCACAAATCGTTGACCATTGCGAACAATCTTTGAAACAAAAGCCAATATTAATTTATTAATCAAAAGCGCTTTACCTTTAATAATAAATCGAAAAATTTGAATCTTCCCGATTTCAATATCGAGACAAATGAAAAAAAAAAAAAAAAATGAAATTTTCCAAATCTAGTCGAATTTGCCTAAACCTCTTTTCGAGAAAAATAATTATAGAGTGTAATTCGAAATGGCAATAAATAATTGGACGGAATAATTGGATAGGGGAGTGCATCAATATTTCGAACGGTGTGAACTGTTAATAATCCAATTTATCCGGAAATCCACTTCTGCAAGACAAAGTTGTTTCTGTAAATACCGTAACCGCGAAATCCACCACGCCACGAAAGCGGTTGTGGAAAGGGAGTGGATATAATCGAAGTACAATTCTCTCCCATCGTAGCGGAAATGAAGTGGTTATGGTGGCGCCACTACGGTTTCAGATATTAATTAGCGCTTCCTGGTAATTCAATATGGCGGCAGTTTTTATAATGGGGGAAGAAGAAGGAATACACTTGGCAAATGTAATTTTTAATATCGGGATTGTTAGTTGCGTGGAACGCGATGAATTTTTACGGAGGGTGTAATAATAGGTAATATTACATTCTTGTCGCGCTCCAATTGCCTTGGTGAAAGAGAGGAAAGGATACGGAGGAAAGAAGAAAAATTAGTTTATAATTTTAATTTTTATCGTTTAAGGGTAAAGAGAAGATCGAGCTACGATAACCTTTTTCTTTTTTTAATAAGTTTAAATTATCGATTAATAATTTGCATAATTTGGTACTAATGGATCGAGGTGATCCATCAATGATGGAAGAGGAATATTTGATAGGAAATTTTAATAATGTGATTGTTTCCTTTTTATGCTGATTTAAACTGATTTTTTAATTTTATTTTTTAATTATTTAATTAAATGAAATAATATTCTTATCATAAATAAAATTTTTCATTGAAAAATCGCAACATTGCAAATATTAACTTCCTCGAAATATTATTTCTTTAAAAAAAAAAGAAAAAAGAGTTTTGTATCTCAGACGTGATTCATGACAAGTCATTTATTTCTTTCTATATATAATCGTACAAAAGAACTATTGATTTACAAATTGAAGCGCAATTATTAATTTTTTTAAATCTATAAGTCCATTACTCATTTCCCTTTACATCACATACATTCGTTAAATTTATTATTCTAAACTGTATACTTCGAAGAAGATTGGAATTCGTAAGATTACTAGATACTAAGATTCGTACGTAAAAAAACTTCAACTTGATAACAACGAAATAAAATTAATCATTTTCCAAGCAAATCATTCATTTCTCAGATATACCAATAAACAATTAAAAAAAAAAAAAAAGACACGATCCTCAATCAAAAGAGAATGAAACTTTTAATTATATATCTATATAAATATAAATTATATAAATATATATATATATATTATATTATAATTATATAATTAAATATATATATAATTATATATTTTAATTATATTTAATATAAATAATTAATTATAATCCAGAGAATCAAAGTATCGCGAATCTAAATTCACGATAAAATCCACGATTGACCGCCCCTATTTTTAGAAGTTTTTCAATCACTTTTATCATTCACGCAGCCGGAAGAAATGCTATTTGCTAGATTGTGCAACGCTTACGACAAACGTATCTCGTGGCAGTGGTATCGGTGTAAGAGTAATTGCTTCCAATTTATTACATCGTCCATGAGGACTTCGAGTCCGCAGATAGAAACGTCGATTAATACGTGTCACCGTTCTATCAACCGAGGCGCACGATGACGTGCACGATCGTAACCGGAAGCCAAATGTATCGAATCGATCATCCTACGACAAAGACGGACTATTCGTATCTCGTTTATTAATATAAACGGGGGATAAAATATATATATCCTCGCTTAATTTCACACCGAATCATCAACAACATTGACGTAATAATAATAATAAGTAATTAGTAATTAAAATAGCAATAGGCGAAACATCATACATCGTTGTCGATAAAATCAATATTAATTTTCCAGGAAATACATATATATATTAAGTAACGAGAAATTTCAATGGTTTTATTAATATTTTCCGGCTTGGGAAGGAAGAATAATAAGAAAGAAGTAAAACATAATTTCTAACATCGAATAAATTTTCCTCGCAAGACCTGATATTTTATTTCACGTCATTGCAGCGATACCTAAACGCGAGGAGAGTTCGCAAAGTTGGGAGGGAAGGTTAAATCTGCTGGATCAGAAACAATCGATCGTGGCACCGTTTCGACGGTATACATAAAATCAGGCGATAAAAACAAACGAATTGTGCAGCTGAGAGAATCCGCTGACTTTTACTAGCTCCATCCTTACGAACGACTTACCGTTATGGCCAAGGAACGCGTCTCTCTCCATCGATCTCTCTTTATCGCGTTACTCTTCCTCTTAACTCCTTTGTGTATATACATATATATATACACACATGTACATCTCTTTCTCTCTGCTTCCTCGAACAATTCCAACTAAAAAGAATCATGGTACCACGATCCTCTTGCTATTAAAAGAGAATTGAACGATACTTGTTCGATCGTTTCGAAAATAAAGTTCATATCATCGAAAGGAGGTATACCCGAGAGAATTGAAACAGGGACGAGAGCTTCGACATAATAAGGATATGCGAAATATCCTTAAGATCAGAGGCAGGCGCAATCGATTCGAACTGGAAAATTGCTCGAAAATCGGGGAAGGAAGAATATCGGTGCAACGCCTCGAATCATTTCTTCGATTCCCTTAACGATACACGCGGCTGAATCGATAATCCAGCTTCCAATTTCGCATCTCCGTGGTCACAGGAGACACGGATCGAGTTCGCCTCTCGTGGGACAGATCCAGATCTATCCGGTTTGATTGATGGGGCGCGTGAAATAGGGGGTGGGATGGAAACGTAAAGGACGAGGGAGGTTCTTTTTCTTTCTTTTTTTTTTTTTCGATTTAGCGTGGAATAATCGGCACGGTTTCAATGTCAGCTTGCTTCGAGAAAGTCGATCAGCCGATTCTTCGCGCTGTTTGCAGGGGGATCCTCTCGGATTACACGCGGAACACGAAAAACGCTTATTACCATGCAAATGTATTCTTGCTTCCGTTCGCCTGATTTTAAACTTGTCACAGATTCTCTCCTCTTTTCTCCACCCCCTGCCTCCTACCTTTTTATATCTTATATCATCCGCTTTTGAAGAGGAATTATACCGGCTGGTAAACGAAATTTTTATTAAAAATGTATACTAAAGAAATGAATGGATTGACCGAGTTTTAAGAGGAGGAAAAAGGAATTGATAGGATTGAATCTTTAGAATTATAATATTGTATTTGTATGTAGCTCATAAAAAGCACACATTTACTTTTGTTATTGGTTATAGTTTGTTATTGAAAATATTTTGACGAGAATCCAACGAGAAGAATTGAAATTAACTCGATATAATATGTATCGTTTGAAGAAAAGAAGAAGAAAATAGAACAGAGGAACCTTCGTACTTTTTCTTTTCTTTCTTATTACGATGGATACCATTCTGTTTCTCGAGAGATGAACAAGATAGCAAGAAAGAAAGTCTGATTTCTGCGAATAGCATGTCAATATTAATCGTTTCTTTCGTGTAAAAGACATTTAAACGTTATTCTATTATTTCACTCGATTTCATATAAAACACGCCAATTTTTAAAAAAAAAATATCCCTTCTCATCCAACGGGAAAATGAATCCGACGACGAAAATATTAATCGAGATCGATCGTTCTTTATTCGAGTTTCGAGTTTTCAAAAAAAAGAAAAAAAAAGAAAGAAAGTGATCCGACTCACCTGGTCGACGATCTCCGTCAGGTCGTGCAGACTTATGTTGTAAATGGCGTTCCTGGAACAAAGGGAAAAAGAAACGTTAAGTCCTCGTCTCGTAAATCCTTCGCCTAATCTTTCCGCGCATTCTTTCGCCTGTTCGCACGATTTCGAGTGGGGATAAGCATTAGTAATTACGACAAGCTTGATGGAAGAACGGGGAGGGGAAAAATGGGGAGAGGGGGGGAGAAAAGCGCTCGAATGCTTCTCGCGAAACGAATAAACATTCGGCCCACGTTTAATCTCTTTTCGCTTTCTTTACAAGCCGAACGTTTGGAAAGGAGATGTCGCCCGATTTTGATTAAATTTCCATTTGTTTGATATCTTTCATCTTCATGTTTTTCGAGATCTTCCTGCGTTTGCCAAAAATTTTACGGTTCGTTCGAAATGATGGTGATTATCGATCGTTTGGAATAAGAGAAAGATATTTAATTGGTTACTTTTTTCTTTTTTTCAGAATTCGAGAAAGCTAAACTTTTAAAATATTTAAAAAAAGATTCTTCGATACGAAAATGAAACGAAAATAAAATCAAAAAGGAAAATTAAAATTCGACGAAAATATATTTACTTTAAATAATAAAATTAAACAAATTTAAGTTAACGTATAGTATATATCACGGGAATAGATCATTATAATCACAAAATATATTATTCATAAATGAAATTCGAATTTTTTGCGTAAAAATCGTGAGAAGAAATTAAAATTTTTGTCCTCAAAATCCACTCAGAAAATAGAGGGAGCCATCCCATTGAAGTCGCTTTTTGAATTATCCCGATATCTCAATCGGTTGCCGAGATATAAGGATTCAAAGTGTCCATAGCGCTTAAGACGGTACAAAAATTATGAATGGGGCCGCGACCCACTGACCTACTTATTTTTCCTGGAAATGCGTACTATGCATTTCTAGGAATCGCGTCTGCCGTTTGTCTGCAGTTTGGGATAGGTCAGCGAGACGAGGCGCGAGCGAGAGGTCCGAATAAGCGATAAGGACGGAGATAGTAAACGATTAAAAATTACCTTTTGCTTTACACGACGATATCTCCGGAACCGGAAGTCGTATCGGGATAAATGAAAAAGCGTTTTAAAGGGCAAGGTTCCGCGCTTCCAATGATCTTTCATTCGTTGACCGGAAGTTATTATTTACAAAGTTATGGCGGTTCAAAGTTTTCTTAATTTTAATACGGTTTAATCGAGTTTTAAGATAAAATACACGATATACAAGAATAATTTGTTTTTGAACACGTATTATTAACAATGATTCACGATTTAAAAGTTATTTCTCTTGCTCGAAATAAGTTGGATTGTCATATCTGTTTGTGAATATAGTAACATTAATTAAGTGTTTGCGATCTGTTTATTTATAATTGTTTACTTTACAAAATAGTGATTCTAAATTTATTTAAATTGTGATTTTCTTTATATAAATTTTTATACAGATAAACTTCATTAAGAAAAATTTATATGAATTTTATTAATAAAAACAACAATTGTTTCATATTCATATTGTGTTAATATTGTTTTTTTATAAATAGCTTCTTATTAAATAAAACTATAACAATAATATTATTGCAAGATAAATCAATCAAACTATGATAATTAATAACATAAATAAATCAGAGTGGAACAGAATAACATTGTATCATAATTAAGTATATAATTATGATTTCTGTTTATCAAATATAGTGAGTTATGACATTCCATTCTGTGATGGAATATCAGGGATCGATTTCATCATAGCAAAAGGATTAATCATAGGTTTTGAAAATTGAGAAAATATGATCCATATATTTTCACGTAGACATATCTGGAAATAAATTTTCAAAAAGCGTAAATTTTTTTTTGATTATTTCCAATTTTAATAATCTAAACTGCTATTTAAGAAACAAATTCACACTGAAATCATTTATAACTCAATCTTAAACTTTTTTACAAACTTTTTTATCAAAGTCTATTCTTATCTATTATGTACAATATACGTGATTTTGACAGCTTTATAAATATGCTTTATAAATGAAAAAAATAAATTACAAATTATATATCTGGAAGAATTCTCCGAATAAAATATTTCAATATTCACAATTTGTTAAAACTGTTTTACGAATCTTTTAACTTTAACAATATTTAATTTCAACAATCCCCGACATTTTTCACTTTTAATATTGATTCAACCGTGCTTCTTTTTTTTATCATCGTCACACACAAGTTAATAAGTTCTCCTACTAAATTGATTAAGCTGAATATTAAGTTGGCCCAAGTATTAAGCTGTCCCTGATGTATCGCCTTTAATGCGTCACACGTAGCACAACATGGAAACTTTGCTCGCCCCTGTTCCATTGTAATTAGTTTATTTAATCGCGACAAAGCCGTCGCCACTTATCCTTAATGATCCAATCAATCGCTAACAATCTTTGAGATTCGTGAAACTTAATCCTCATCATAGTTCTAGCACAATGTAGATACGAGAATCGGTGCAACTAAGTGTAACGCAAAGTTCCACTTTCCAGAAGACAATTAAAAAGACAATATTTAATAATGCATTTAATCCCGTGTTTCATCATAATATTATTTAACGAGAAATATATTATTCGTGCACGAAAAATTATCATCACAATCATCTGTACAATATTATACAGTAAATTGTAGAAACATGGAGAAATTCGTGTACCATTGAATCGCACTTTACCTGCACGCCGCGCGTGATGTATTTGTTTCCATCGTTAATTGCTGTCAGAAGATGTTCGCACAAAAAAAAAAGACTCGAGGAAAAATACGCAGAAGGATAAAAGTTATTTTTTTTTTTTTTTTT